>NW_016161208.1:8093-16069 GCF_001687245.7 Rhagoletis zephyria
AACTTCGGAACCATAAGGCCCACGAACTTGAAATTTGGTATGCAGACGTAACAATGGTAAGTGCTTATAGAAGGGTATATATAAACGAGTTTGTAAAAGGGGGCGTGGCACATCCCATAGGCGTGTTTTTTTTATCAGCTATAACTTCGCAACCACAAGTCCCATGAACTTGAAATTTGGTATGAAGACATATCAATAGTAGGTGCTTATATGAGGATATGTGTAAACGAGTTTGTAAAAGGGGGCGTGGCACATTCAGTAGGCGTGGAATATTTTATTAGCTATAACTTTGGAACCATAAGTCGCACGAACTTGAAATTTGGTATGAAGACATATCAGTAGTAGGTGCTTATACGAGGATATATATAAAGGACTTTGTAAAAGGGGGCGTGACACATCCTATAGGATTGGAATCCTTTATCAGTTATAACTTCGGAACCACAAGTCACACCAACTTGAAATTTGGTATGCAGACATATCAATGGTAGGTGATTATACGAGGGTATATATAAATGACTTTGTAAAAGGGGGCGTGGCACATCCCATACGCGTGGATTTTTTATCGGCTATAAGTACGGATCCACAAGTAACTGCCATACCTAAACAAAAGCGTCAGCGTTGTCTGGCTGTCAAAAAATTCTCATGCCCATACAATTTGTATGAAGCGTACCGAAACCACGCGGCGTCAACGCTGAGCGGTTGGAAAATCCGATTTTGACAGGGCGTTAGGCATTTAAGTTGGCTGCAGAAAACGGCGAAACTGTCATTTTCGTGTTACACACAAACAAACCTATGCTTATTGTTGGTGTTATTTCTGCATTTGACGTAGCGTTGACGCTTTTGTTTAGGTATGGCACTTCGGCGTTAACGCTAGGCGTCAGAAACCGCTCCGCCCAACGCTTTTGTTTAGGTATGACAGTAACACGAACTTGAAATTTGGTATGAAGACATATCAGTAGTAGGTGCTTATACGAGGATATATATAAATGACTTTGTAAAAGGGTGCGTGACACATCCTATAGGCGTGGAATCCTTTATCAGCTATAACTTCGGAACCGCAAGTCACACCAACTTGAAATTTGGTACGCAGACATATCAATGGTAGGTGATTATACGAGGGTATATATAAACGAGTTTGTAAAAGGGGGCGTGGCACATCCCATAGGCGTGGAATCTTTTATCAGTTATATCTTCGGAACCATAAGTCACACCAACTTGAAATTTGGTATGCAGACATATCAATGGTAGGTGATTATACGGGGGTATATATAAATGACTTTGTAAAAGGGAGCGTGACACATCCTATAGGCGTGGAAACCTTTATCAGCTATAACTTCGGAACCACAAGTCACACCAACTTGAAATTTGGTATGCAGACATACCAATGGTAGGTGATTATACGAGGGTATATATAAATGACTCTGTAAAAGGGGGCGTGACACATCCTATAGGCGTGGAATCCTTTATCAGTTATAACTTCGGAACCACAAGTCACACGAACTTGAAATTTGGTATGCAGACACATCAATGGTAGGTGATTATACGAGGGTATATATAAATGACTCTGTAAAAGGGGGCGTGACACATCCTATAGGCGTGGAATCCTTTATCAGTTATAACTTCGGAACCACAAGTCACACGAACTTGAAATTTGGTATGCAGACACATCAATGGTAGGTGATTATACGAGGGTATATATAAACGAGTTTGTAAAAGGGGGCGTGGCACATCCCATAGGCGTGGAATCCTTTATCAGTTATAACTTCGGAACCACAAGTCACACCAACTTGAAATTTGGTATGCAGACATATCAATGGTAGGTGATTATACGAGGGTATATATAAATGACTCTGTAAAAGGGGGCGTGACACATCCTATAGGCATGGAATCCTTTATCAGGTATAACTACGGATCCACAAGTAACACGAACTTGAAAGTTGGTATGCAGATATATCAATAGTAGGTGCTTATAGGAGGGTATATATAAATGACTTTGTAAAAGGGGGCATCGCACATCCCACTAGCGTGGAATTTTTTATCAGCCGTAACTTCGGAACCATAAGTCCCACGAACTTTAAATTTGGTATGAAGACATTTCAATGGTAGGTGCTTATAGGAGGATATATATTAACGAGTTTATAAAAGGACGCATGGCACATCCTATAGGCGTGGAAAATTTGATCAGCTATAACATCAAAGCCATAAGTCACATGAAATTTATATTTAGTATGCAGACATATCTATCGAATGTGCTTATATATATAGGGGGCGTGGCACATCCTGTAGGAAGAAGTTTTTAATCAGCCATAAATTGGGAACCATAAGTCACATGAACTTGAAATTTGGTATTCGTTCATAGGTATCAATGGGAGGTGTTCAGAGTTAAGTGAGTTTGTAAAAGGGGGATATATATATATAGGTATTCATCTATTAGATAACTCGCATATTTAAAACTGTGTGTGTGTTTTTTTTAATCTTACCGTCTTTAGATTATTTTGAAATGGAAAGATTAAATCGTTTTTTAATCCCGCAATGCTGTTTAATGAAAAAGATGCATTCATAATGAATAAAACTCCTCCGAATTAAGCATTCTTCCAGAAAAATGTACCGTAGTAGACTAATTTTAATTTAGAAATGTGATCTTTACCTTAATCCACCTAATATTAATAATGGAACAAGATTTGTAGTACAAGTGGTGATCAATATATATTAGCTAAAGCACGAAAAAGCTAAAAGTATGGCTCATAAGTATGCCTTAATGTAAACAAAGAAAATAGTTTGTCTCCTTTAAATTATGCTGAACTGAATATTTGTGTTACTGTTTTATATTTATATTTGTTTACCCCGAACGACGTCGGGTGCTCTGCTAGTATTCTATATAAACAGTATTGTTATCGAAGTTTTAATTTTGGCTTTATAATTATTTCGTTGAGTCTAGTGATACGGCTTGATGTACATACCCGATTTTTCACTTGTTGACAGAAAGAATAGCATTAATAACGTTAATTTACCCACTGTATTCTTTTTACTGTAACTGTGACAGAATATGTGCAATTTGTTTCCTCCACTGCAATAATGAAGGCTGAAGGATCCATGAATTGGGAACAGATTTACTCAAGATGTGTATTCCACGGGTCATTCAATGAAAACCAACCTAAGCTGGTGCCAGAAAAGTGGATGCAGCCATGCAGTTTACGGGAAAATCTCCACTTCAAAAATCTATCTAAACTCTTTACTTGAGGCGATTTTACAGACAACTTTCAGTTGAAAGCAACCAAAAAAGGAGGAGGTTATCAGTTCGTCGGAATATGTGTTCTTTATGTACATATGTTACCGCATAACTTTGGACCACGTCAACCGATTTCGAAAATTTTTGCATTGGAAAGGTAGTGTCTCAGAGGTGGTCCCATACTAATTTGGTTTCGATCCGATCATTGGATCATGAAATATATATATATAAATTTTTTTTATGTCACTTTTTTTTGCTAAAAAATACTTGTCGTTTGTATTTTCGTATACCAACTGTATGAATTCATCAAACCTTAATTGCGTTTTCCAAAAAATTGAAATTTTGAATTAATCCTGTACCTATATCGCTAGCTTAGAGTGAAAAGTTGCTAAGTCCACTTTTTATGAAAACTCATATTTTGATATAGGAGACTAGAGAAATTGAATACGTATCGTTTCAAAAATTATAAAGGTACTTGTTTTATTTTTTTTCTCTTCATAAGCAATAAAAAGAAAATCTGCTAAGTCCAAAAGAAGCACCACAAATCCGATAAGGCCAAAATAATACGACATCTTTTAATAAATATCGAATCCTTTTGATTCTTATGGAGTTTTGTTTTGCTTTAAACGCACAAAATGTTTGATTCAAAGTCTTGCGAAATAGTTAAAGAAAATGGCTATAGGAAGATTTTTTCCCCTCATGTAAATTTTTTAAAATGGGACTTAGCAACTTTTCTTTCTAAGCTAGCGATATTATGTATTAATCGTGCCATGTGTACCGCTGTACATCCCGAAACAAAATGATATGACAAACAAAATAAAAATTTATCACTTTGTACAAAAATTAAAAAAATTCTAGTTTGAAGTTTACTTTAGGGTTTTTTTTGCTGAGGGTGCACAGTGTTTCGACTATATGTATGGAGCAGGTGGAAATAATAGATAACCGGCACCGATTTATGTGAAACTTGACATGTACTCTAATTTTACTTAGGAAAAAGAATTTTTAATTTTTTTTAAAGATGGAATAAATAATTGACATGCGTGGAAATCGTTTCCAGTTTCATGTCTTGTGGGAGTAGTGTTGCCAGATTTTTTTGCGCAAAATCAGTACACTAAACTTTTTCATGCTATAAAAATTAATACTTTTCAGTACACTTTTATTCAAAGCAAAATTATGAATGTAACATAAAATACGTTAAAACCCCGAAGTACTTGTTTTTAACCATATTTTGGTAAAAAAATAAAATGTAGTTCATAACAAAAAAGTGTTATTCATTTTAACATGAGTGCACACATTAACATGTAGTCAAAAATACATGGTGAATTCCAAAACGTCAAAATACAAAGCATCAGTCTCTTTTATTTCTAAACTGCACTAGAAGAAAAAGTCTAACTTGCACAACCTAGTTGGGTTTGGAAGTAAAAGAGACCAGTGATTTGTATTTTGACGTTTCGGAATGCAGCCACACTTATAATATCACTAGCAGACCCGGCGAACTTCGTCCCGCCCAAAATTTTTATATATTTTATTGAAACTTTTTGGTCCAAGATTTTCACTAACAATTCACGTTTACAATTTTCATAGGCACATTCGTCTGCTAAGATTATGGTTTGGTGGTCATTTGCCGCTTTAAATAACCTAAGGAAAGTGTTATATCCGTGAAGAAGTTCTTGAAATTCTCCAGTTATGCGGCATTTTATAGCACGGTTATTCGCAAAGCGGCAACAATGAGCTTTACAGCATAGTTGGTGGCAATTTCAAAATGGGTGCGGATCATTGTTCTACAGAAATGCATTATACATATACTTATTTCAGACGAAATACCTTAAAAGTTTGAACGCATAATAATATTGGAAAATCACATCCATTGGGCCAATCGCAACGCAGGAGCGTTCGATATACCCAATGGTGCAACAGGTTGATTTAATCTGACCTTCACGGCCCCTTTTCTCACTTGGCTATTTTTAGTAATAGCTCGACTTCAGCACCACTTGGCAGCACGTTTTTGCAATAGTATTGCATACATATTTAAAACATTAGCCAAATCGGATCATAAATAAGATTTTTAGTAATAACTCAAATACAGCGCCAACTGTCAGATTAAATTGTGAAACTAAGCCATCCAGAGACCCACTCAAACACACAAAAAGTTTCGTTAAAATCCGTACAACCATTTAGGAGGATTTCACTCACAAACACACCTACAGAAGAATTAAAAAATACATTCAAAGATAGCTAAAGGTCGGTACGTTTGTAGGCCTCACACGCCCTTTTCAAATAGCCCAAATTTTCTCCATGAGTATGGGCTTGATTTCAACTACATACATATCTCCATGCATACTTTCAGAGATATTCAGTATAAAAATTAGATTTATATGGGAGGTGCCACGCCCCCCTTTCCAAGAGCTGCCCTCTTTCTTCATGAGTATGCGATTGATTTCGTATATCTCCATACCAAGTTCCAGAACTCTACCATGAACACTTCCAAAGATTACATGATAAGCCGGGGTGTATACATTTTAAGTAAATTAGCGTCCTTAAATTTCGAAATATTGAAATTTCAAGCATATCTGAAATTTACCGTTATATGAAAAGCGGCCTCAATTTTAGTCCGATTTCAACAATTTTCAACGGTTTGCTTTTATGTGGCAAGCACAATAACCATACCGAGCTTGGTACAAATTGCTAGAACGGTTAGCGAGATACATATATGTGATCACAAGTGGGCGGTGCTACGCCCATTTTCGAAAATTTTGTCATAAACGTATTTCTTGGTAAAGAAATGTTGCAATCATCAATTTTGAATAAATTAGCTTCAATATTTACTGATTTATCGAAGATTTTGTATTTCTCAAAATTACCGTTATATGGGATGTGGGCGTGGTCTGATTTTAAAAATTTTCGGCCATTTGGTATGCTGTATCAGGGTCAACAACTGTGCCAAGTTTGGAAGAAATTGGTCCAGCGGTTTCCAAAATATACACATGTAACTATAAGTGGGCGTGGCTACGCCCATTTTTCAAAAATTTTTAATATTCTTATTTCTCGTCTAAAAGTTATTCTAAATGTCAATTTTGAGTGAATTATCTTCAGTAGTTACTAAAATATCGCAGTTTTCGTATTTCTGAAAATTACCGTTATATGGGAGGTAGGCGTGGTTATTGTCCGATTTCGCCCATTTTCAATACCAGCCGTCCTACGCCCAAAAGAAGTGCATGTACGAAGTTTCGTTAAGATATCTCAATTTTTACTCGAGTTATCGTGTGCACAGTAGGACGGACGGACGGACGGACAGACAGTCACCGCTTAATCGATTTCTCTTTTCATTCTGGTCATTTATGTATACATTTGTCTATATTTATCTCGATTCGTTTTGCCTGTTACAAACAACCGTTATGTGAACAAAGTTATAATACCCTTGTGCACAAGTGCGCTCGGGTATAAAAAACAACACTTACGGGGCTATGTTTATTGTAAGAACATTTTTTTCTATGAATCGACATACTTTAAATATTGTTGACGCTATTTCTATTTGAATGAGGAAATAGCGTCAATGACTTTATTTCCAAAGTTTTGTTGACTTTATTTCGCTTTTGAAAAGGTAATAATGTCAATTGACTTCATTTCGCACCAGGGTCGGAAATAAAGTCAATTGGCCTTATTTCCATTGACCTTATTATCTGTCACCGTTCCGAAGTTATAGCTGATAAAAAATTCCACGCCTATGGGATGTGCCACGCACCCTTTTACACACTCGTTTATATATGTATACCCTCCTATAAGCACCTACCGTTGATATGCATACCAAATTTCAGGTTAATTTGATTTATAGTCTGGAAGTTATTTCTGATTAAAAATTTCACGCCTATGGGAGGTGCCACGCCCCCTTGTCGGATCCCTATTATAGGCCCAGGTATCATGGCAATACTCTGTCATAATTTTGTTCGGTTCTGTCCGTCTGTTTAGACTGCAACCTGCCACATACATTCATACATACTTCCACAAATATATAGTAGATAACGTCAGTATCTGGCTACATTGTCAAATGATCAATCTGTGCTTTATAGCGGTAGTAGGTATATGCCATAAATGTGTTGCCATTAGCGAGCAAGTGTCAAAGAACCTAAACAATTTTAATGTTGGCTGATTTTCAATTGAAGAAGTTATGTTTTATATTTGCCATTTATGCGAGTTTTTAATACGAGACTTTTTTTGTTGAATTCGGGGATATGTAATTGAATAATTCCTCGTGGAAAGCCTTTGGCAGGGGTAGAACAGAGACGAGGGTTAGCTTACCATGAACAGTGGATGATAACAAGACAAATTTCAGCGCTCATATACAATAATTTTCTCAAAGTTTCAAGGAATTTGTAATTACCGTTATAAATTTCTTGAAACTTTGAGAAAATTATGGAGTGAAGCGAAGAACTAGGGGAAAACTCACTGACTCACCAAGGAACATACCTTCTAACATTGTGAATATCTTAATTGTAAAAGTTGACGAAAACTTTTCTTTTATAACGAAAAATCCCTACTAAATAGAAAGTCCAAAAATGAAATCAGCTATTCCCGATCGCTATATGTAAATCCGGGATGGTTTGGTGATCGTAAGAAGGCATATTTCCATTCTTCTTCTTCTTTTTTAGCGCTGTAACCGCCTAAGCGATTTTGGCCGAGTTCAGCAAAGCACGCCAGTCGTTTCTCCTCTGTGCCAACTGACGCCAATTGGAAACGCCAAGTGAAGCCA
>NW_016161208.1:17480-54180 GCF_001687245.7 Rhagoletis zephyria
GTTTGAGAGAAAGATTTTGCGGAAGATTTACGGGCCTTTACGCGTTGGCGACGGCGAGTACCGCAGACGATGGAACGATGAGCTGTATGAGCTTTACAACGATATGGACATAGTGCTTGGTCATGTCGTTCGAATGGACACCGACGCTCCAGCTTTGAAAGTATTCAACTCGGAACCCGCGGGTGGTAGCAGAGGAAGAGGGAGGCCCCCACTGCGAAGTCGCCTAACTCTCTGGTAAAATTTTCGGGCATTCCTCCTGTCGGCCAGCATTTCAAGCTCTTCGCACTCACGTATTTCTGCCTCTCTCTTCTTGTTGCGGCAAATACGTCTCGCTTCCCTCTTCAGATCCCTATAGCGGTCCCACATAGCGCGCGTTGCGCCCGATCGCAGCGTGGCCCTGTAGGCGGCATCTTTTTTCTCTGCAGCTTCCTGACACTCCTCATCGTACCAGTTGTTCTTTCGGGCTCGCTGAAATCCGACTACTTCTTCGGCGGCGATACTTAATGAGCGGGAAATGTGGTTCCATATTTCCATTGCAGACTTAAATAACCTAACGAAAGTGTTATGTCAACTGTTGAAATTGTCCAATGATCTGACGTTTAATAGCACGGTTAAACGTACAACGAAATAAATTTGAAGAACTTTCCCTGGCGACAACACTGATCTGGTTCGATGGAGAATCTGACCTTGGAGCTGTATAGTATAATTATAACTGATGGAAATTTCAAGTGGGTGAAATCCAAGATATATAGATTTATTTCAGACAAAACACCTTAAATATCTTATCAAGACGAGCAATGGTTCTGTAGTTGATTTAACGGTGGTCATATGAGACTGACAGCCGGGACAACTCAAACATACTCAGATATCCATCACAACGTAATCGGACACTCACGATACTTTTTCTCACTTGACGGTTTTTAGTAATAACTGGACTCCGCGCCACCTGGCGGCTCGAAAATGAGCCAAATCCGATCATAAATACAATTTTTAGTAATAACTTGACTCCAGAGTAGGGCTGCCAGACGTCCTGGTTTTCCAGGATTTGTCCTGGCTTTGACAAATTGTCCTGGTGTCCTGGTCCATGCTTAAATTATCCTGGTTTTTTAATGAGGGTCATGCAGACACCCATTTAATATTTGACAAATTTTTGTTATGAAAAAAGATTAAGCTTTCTGTTATTATTAATCTACATTTGGTCAGTTTTTATGATGTAGTGAAAGCGCATTTGACACCAAATGACCACTTAGTTTAAGTAATTTTTGATGTTTTGACATAATGAAAACCAAGCACTGATAAAGTTTTTGGATTATACATACGGTGACCATATTAACCAACGTAAAATAAAAGACATTTTTTTCAAAATGATTTGGAAATACGTACATACAACTTGTATGATAAAAGTACCTTATCCATATCGTAATTTAAATCAAATATTTACCAGTTAATTAACCGATTCCGAAAAATTAAGCCAAATCCTTTTCATCACTTCGCCATCCTTCGCTGCCAAAATGTGTTTACCATAATTCATAATACACGCCGAAGTCAACACACAGTGGTTCAAAATTGGAATTAAATGTTCATAATTCACCTGAGCCTTCATTTTTCAACCAATGTTTGCTAAGAACCAAAAAAAAATATTTATTTTGGTGAACATTTCAAACACTTTTTTGTGTAATTTTTTCGTTTTGGGAGAACCATACAATTGTTTTCAAATAGATTTTGTTATGTAACATTTATCAACTAGAACCGGAGAATAAATTTTACTCAAAATTGCTACTTTTTCCGCATTTTCCACTAAAAAATTTAATATAATCAAATAAAAATTCACAAATCAGGCTCAACTGGTATCTTGCAAATATTGTAAGCTTTCACAAAAAAATCAGATTAAGTGAAAAATTTAGGCTCCAGTGAATTACGAACACTAAATGCCAGTTTTGAACCACTGTGCAGCAGAGGGTTTATTGTTCTTTCAGTGGAACTGGAAATTCAGCATGCAAAACGATCCTGGGCACAACTTTCCCTGTGCTTTATAGATTGTACAAAGATTACCGATTAAATAGAAACCCTTAAGTGGGGTACGAAACAAGCTGGCGAAGGTTTTTATTATATTTTGTAAGGGACATTTTTATTTTTCATATTCTGTGTTTAAAAGCTTACCTCTGAAACATGCAGAGCTGGTTTAAAGGACAGTTTAAGAAATAGAGGACAAAAGGCGTCCTTTATTTTGAAACAAATTTTAAAGGACAAGGGGTTAAAATAAAGGACTGTCCTTTAAAATAAAGGACGGATGGTTACCGTAATTATACAGTATCTGAAATCTTATTTATTTTGTATGAATTTATTTGTATATTAATACTTAAACGTTTGTCGAAGTTCTGACTGTTCCATTTCTTGCATGTTTTTAATTCATTCGATACATCGAAAATATCGATTTTTTATATTTAGTGCATTATATGGAAGCATCAGATAGAAAAAATATCGATGAAGAAGGTGGCAGGGCGGGGTCGAGCCAAAATGCAGGGTGTGGATGAAACGTAACACAGCACGTGGGCGATCCCGTGTGCCTAGCCACTCCCACATCAAGACCGTAGTGCGCGATATCGCATCCTCCAAGAGGTGACCCTATTTCCACAGAACACTACGGGTCTAGACCCGGAGGGAGTCAAATCTTCCCTCTCCCCTAATCCAGGGTGTCATGCGTCACCGTTCCCATTGGATGGTTTGCAGTGGGGTTTTCCGACTGTATTCTAACAGCGCCTCCCGGATACCTGTCCGCCTCCGGGAGTAACGGTGGACTTGCTTCGGCAAGGGCCTCTGCCGTAGTCGACCGTTCTTTTCACCGAAAGGGCTCATCTGAGTTGGTAACCAAAGACACAGATGATGAATAATTTTAAAAGAGCCTCGGATCTCGCACGCTCCACCAGCAAAAGGAGCAGAAGGAGTCTCAAAAGACTGAGGATGGTGGCGCCTCGAACGGCCCCAACGCGTCGCACAACGCCACGAGCGAACCGACGCACAGTGTTTCGAATATATGGCGGCAGATAGAAAAGTCATGTTGACAGTTGATAAAAAACAACGGTTGGACTTGGAGAGGGAAAAGTAAAAGTCACAAATACCACATTTCACATTATTTACTCACCCCCCTTCTTCACGAACGATACATTTCCAAAGAAATACGGGAATCGGCGCGATACCGAGTAACTAGTTAAGTTGCCTTTTGCGATTAACCCATTAAAGAAGATGTTCCTTTTTCAACTGTAATCAAATATTTAAATATCGTGGAATATTCAGGTGAACATATTTATCATTTATTTGGTACTTTCCTATTTTCTTACCTACTTAGTTTGAAATTTAGACCCTAAAGATTACATATTAGTGAAAAAAAGTGTGAGTACCGGTCCGTCAGGTCTTGAAATTAAACAAATGTTTTAGAGAATTTTATGTAGTTGTAGAATATATAATTTGATCTTTGCGCGCGACTGTGCAAATATATGTAATTTTTGATTTTCAGCCTCTTTTTGCATAATTTCGCGAAAAAAAATTTTTCGAACAATGGGAAAATCTCATCAGACGTTGGGAAAAAAGCGAGTATTTACACCTAAGTTATTTTATGGTATACCCTTTGTTTTCTGACAGTGAAAAGCAGGAAAAAAATTAACCAAAATTCCATCACATTTAACGACTGGGCTCACATTTTTTGTGAGTTTTGGACGTTATAGTGATCTCATCCTTCCCATATTTTATATTTAGGTTTTTCTAATAAAAGAGAGAGCACAAACTAAATTTCATCGAAATCGGATGAAATTTAATGTTCCCGCCCACGAGAGTAGAAGGCGTGGCAATTATTCCATCTTTACCAAATTTCATAATTCCCTATTTCTAAGTAAAACTAGAGCACTAGACTAGTCAAGTTTCAGTGAAATTGGTGCAGGTTTACTATTATTTCCACCTGCCTCCATATAGTCGAAACACTGTGCGACGCGAGAAATTTCTAACCCTGGCAACGCCCCGAGCGGACCAGTGGATATGGAGGAAGTGTGCCCTGCGGATGTATCCGACACCGCGACGGAGTCTGAGAGCGATACGTGGTTAGTAAGTAAGCTATGGACGAGGACCCCCGGACTCCGATAATGGTGCAAGTGCTACAGATTAACTTGCACCACTCTAAGGCGGCTTCGGCTGCCCTACTTCTACACCTCGGCAACAAAGCAGAGGATCTCGTTCTTATCCAAGAACCTTGGATCGTAAAGAACAAGGTTTGCGGTTTCAACTTTGGCGCCTACCAGGTGCTATCAGCACCAGTCACAGGTAGGACTCGAGCTAGTATTCGAATTAAAAAGAATCTTTCTTATTTTCTACTCTCTCAGTACAGTAACGAGGACACCGTTTGTGTTAGCGTGCAGCTGGGCACGAAATCCATCTGGATAGTGTCCTCATACATGGCGCACGACTGTCAAGACTTTCCGCCAAATCGACTACAGGGCGTGGTGAAGGAGGCCAACTACAGGAAGCTTCCCATGGTCATCGGGTCTGACGCAAACTCTCACCATGTTTTATGGAGCTCCAGTGACATCAACCCACGAGGTGAGTCACCACTCGACTTTATTCTCAGTTCTGATCTATGTATAAGCAATTCTTCAAATAAACCCACGTTTATAACTTCCAACAGAAAGGAAGTTCTGGACATTACGCTAGTCTCAATACATATTTCCTTTAGGCTCTCCCGTAGAGCCCCACCTCTTTCGTGATTCAGGAATATGAGGCGGACCGATTGGACCAAATAGAAAATGGAGCTCTCGGTAGCCCTAGGCGCTTCTCTCGGTATGCACGGCATACCGTTAACAACTGAGGAATCGCATCCTCCCGCGACAAAGTCTGTCTCTCTCGGTGAGCTGGACTCATCGTCAAAGATATATGAAGCCGTAGACCTTGGCACCAAAGCCTGCGACATAGCATTTAAAGATTTCTGCCTAGCAACACGTCCAAGGAGCAAAAGGAGACCCCAATGGTGGAATCCGGAGATCTCCTCCCTGAGGCGAACCAGCAGGAAGCTTTTTAATCTAGCGAAACAAACTTGATCTGGGCAATCCTACAAGGATGCCCTGAAAGCCTTTAAGAGTTCAGTACGAACAACTCAAAGGGAATCTTGGAAAACTTTCTGCGGCAACATTGAGGAAACCTCGAAGGGCAACCGACTACGGAAGGTCCTATCAAAAACTCCAGTTGCCCCAAACTATATCCAAAAACCTGATGGTGAATGGACCTCCTCTTGCAGCGAAATGCTAGATGTTCTCATGGACACCCACTTCCCGGAGTGTACAACAGAACCAAAGGCAGACGCGACAAATCAGATGACTTATCTTCCACAGCACTCAGTAGAGAGCATAGTGCAACAAGAAAAGGTGAAATGGGCGATCAAGACCTTTAAACCCAATAAATCTCCCAGGTCGGACGGCATATTCCCTGCCAAAATTCAGCAGGCAGTCGACCTTTTATGCGCGCTGCTTTCTGAGATCTTTAAGGCCTGCCTTCGCCTTTGTCACATTCCTAGAGGATGGACAAAGGCTAGGGTAATCTTCATACCGAAAGGTGGAAGGGTCTCTCACGTCAAACCCAATAACTTCAGACTAATAAGCCTAACGTCCTTTCTTCTTAAATCTCTAGAAAGACTTCCTGACGCCCACTTCAGACAGCGCCTTTCTTCTGAGGACGTGTCGGAGTATCAACATGCTTATTCTAAGGGCAAATCTGTGGACACTGCGCTCCACGAAATTGTGTCCAAAATTGGAAAAGGACTCGCCTTTAAGGAATTTACCGTAGGCATCTTTCTTGACATAGAAGGCGCATTTAACAATATTCTTCCAGAGGCCGTGGTGGGCTCACTTTTCCAAGTGGGGATGGAGCGGCCTCTGGTGGACCTTATAAGACTTCTTCTTGAAAGAAGAATTATCTCGTCACAGTTGAGGGGCGCGTCGATAACAAGGCATGCAACAAGAGGTACTCCTCAAGGAGGAGTTCTCTCCTCCCTGCTCTGGAACCTTACAGTAAACTCAATTCTGATGAGACTGCAGAGTACCGGCTGTCACGTCGTAGCCGGTCTCGTGAACAGCTGGTCGAGGGAGTGTGGACTTAAAGTTAATCCCACCAAGACCGAAATGATACTTTTCACGAGGAAATATAAGATACCGTCTTTTCAGCCCCCCTCCCTAAACGGGGTGGGACTTATACTCTCCAACGAGGTTAAATACCTCGGCTTAATTCTCGACAGAAAGTTGGACTGGAGGCGGAACGATCCAGGAAAGCCATTACCGCCCTTTACGCTTGTAAGGCAGCTGTAGGGAAACGATGGGGTCTGAAACCACACATAATACACTGGATGTATACGGCGGTTCTCCTACCCATCCTTTTCTATGGGATTAATGTTAATCACGGGTGCCCTGCCCTCTACTCTCAGTACGGCTCTGGAGACCGTTTTGAATCTTCTCCCTACCGATCTCTACGGTAGATATCAGCCCAGCTGCAATACAATTAGACTGAATGCAGCTCATACATGGAGAGACCATAGGTTCGGTCACTTAAAAATTCTGAGCACCATTCCAGCAACCTTACGTAAGCTGGATTACATTAGTCCACATCTCTGCTTCGAAAATAGGTTTTCTACCAGGTTCCAGACAGAAGCAACTGGGTAAATCGCTCGGACTTAGATCCAGGATCTACCGCTATATTTACGGACGGGTCAAAGCTCGACAATAAAGTTGGAAGAGGAATCTACTCCAATGAACTCTCGCTAAACCTAAGCAGGCGTTTTTCAGGCGGAATTAACAGCCATAAGGGAGCCCTATGGCTTAAAAGTGGCACAAATTGTCCACAATCCGTCACTGTCTACTCTGACAGCCAAGCAGCGATTAAATCTTTGCAGTGCAGTAACACTTCCTCAAAAGGTGGCTGCCGAATGCAGAAGTACCCTAAACGAGCTTGCCGCGAAAGCCACCATTAACGTGGTATGGGTACCCGGGCACAGTGGAATACCGGGAAACTGCGCGGCAGATGAGCTGGCGAGGGGGGAACTGAACTACGCTCAACAAACTCTGCGCTCGATGCAGGCGCTCGAGTAAGCACCATATTGAGGATAAAAAAAGTGCCAAACTGTGCCAAATAGAAAAATAAGAGTGCCAAAAAATGTGTCATTCCTTTTAATCATTCACATTTAGCAATAAAATAAAGCTACATTTTCCAAACAAAAGTGCAATGATAAAATAAGATAAACCAGTTGAATAGCCTTTATAAATTAGAAAATTTTAGTTGAGAAAAAGAAGTGCACGCAAAAGATTTCACAAAAATGGTATTGAAATGTTATTTTTGTTACAAAAGTGCCATTTTAGCCCTTTGTGCCATATTGAAAAATTAAGTGCCATTTGAAGTAAAATAGGGGCAAATGGCACGGTTTGAGCCAAGTTGGCATCCCTGCTTCCAATAACTTACAAATATAAAAATGTGAAATATCGAGGGCTTGAATATAAGGTGGCATTAATATCACTGATGACAGTTAAAGCTTAGGTGGATTTTATTTCAGAATCTCATCTTTGTGAAAAGTGTGCAGATAGAGGGTATTATTGCAAAAGCCCTCGATGTAAAATAATAAAAATATATACAAATTTTATTTCAACGTATACAAAAAATAAATCTACCTGCGTTACAGCACGGCGGGAGACCGGGAAGGGGGCCGGGGGGGCCGCGGCGTAGCGTGACATGGTGTGTGCGACGATCGCACGGGGTACGCGGGGAACGTTATTGAGAGGTTTGTTCTTTCTGGAAACGTTCCCGCTCGCTGTCCTCACTATGTTCCCGCTAAAACTCCTCTCAATACTTCTGTTTCTGTTTTTTTTTCTTTTTCGGGAAAGTTCTTCATTACATTTTTTTTATCGTGCTCGAATATCGAAGCTTCGAATGTCAAATTTACTCATCCCTACTACAGATTGTACCAAAAAACTACATTGCTTATAATATCAGAATCAAAGCAACTGTACTTCTAAGGTATATGCATATTGGCACCATATTTACTTATATTTATCTTTGATTTGAATGATAAGTGTCCTGGTCGATGGGTTCGGACTTATGGCAGCCGTACTCCAGAGCCACATGCTGGTAAATTTTTTCGTAGAAATGCTTCCCTTTAGGATACAAACACATATTTCGAATATAAGCTAAATCGGATCATAAATGCGATTTTTATCAATAACTCGCCTTTAACGTTACCAAAATTTTTGCCCAAAGTTTCCCTTTAAGTGCAAAAGGCTTTTCATGCTAATTTTGACACTTTATTTGCAAAGGTTTAAAAGTACACAGTTTGTGATTTAGCTGTTTTAGCGGGTGCCAAAAATTTTTGCTCGGCATAAGTGTTTAAATAAAACTGACAGACGTTCAACTTTTTTCGTGATACGCCTTAAAGTTTGTTTTATACAAACATACATATGTATGTATGCATATCTTTTCCAAGCACTAGCGAGCAATTTGCTTGAATCAGCAGCGTTCACACCTCTTTCTTTAGAAGAACTCGACATGAAGTTAAAAAGAGTTCTATGACCCCAATATACTCATAAACTTCGGATCTGCTTGTTTTTACTTTTATTATTCAGTCAGCGCCAGCCATTCGTCATACATACATGCGCTTGCACATTTGTACATAAGCAAGTGTCCAGTTCAAATATTATTACGGTAAAACATGCTGAACTAGACGAAAGTTTATAGGGAAATATGCATGGATTGGTTTCTAAACTCACTGACGGAATGCCACAAATCAGCAGTTTAATATATGTACATAGATCATTATTGGAAAGCAATTAATCACAACTCAACTAACGGTAGCCATTAACATTGCGTTAAAATTAAACACGATTCGATTTTTTATTTAAATATATTTTTGAACCCACCTAAATCGACAGACTTAATGCCGCCCATTCGTTTAGTAAACGATATGCAATATAATAAGAATCGACACAATGACTGCAATTGAATCCATATATGCACTTATAAACAAACAGAAAATTAAAAAAAGACGTACCTATACCAACCTCTGCAGTGAAACTCCGTGCCCTGCTTCTCTTGTCATTTGTTAATCTAATATTTCATTCTCAAATTTGCAGAGCCACTTAAGATCTTTCCCCATTCTGTAATCCTAGAAGTGATTGTTGTTTATATCTCTATGCTTGCAATTCGATCTATTGTCAATTTGCTTATTTGCTCCTACCTTTAGTTCATTTTTTTATTGCACGTATCTAAATTTGATCTATGTAGTTGAGTGTTGGTTTTAATTACGCCACATTAATGATTTCAGTGGGGATATCAACTGTAAACGATCACTTTTGCGGAAGCGAGGAACTCATTCATAGCTTTTGCCCGCAACAAACTTCGCTGCATACCTATATACACTAGCCAGAATATGTCTCCGTACAGTGTTTTTTTTTAATATTTGCAATGTTTTTCGTAATGAATTTTTTAGTTAATTATTAATAGAAATATAGTTCATTCTGCATCAAATGGCATACAAATTAGTGATTCAAAGTTTTTACAAAATGTAGGAAAATTCGACAAATTTTCACAAAAAATTTTAAACCTTTAAACCAAATTTTTTGGAGTATGTAGCTCACTCAATTTCAGTACAATAAAGTACAAGTTTTAAGTGGCTATAAACTACCTTTTGAGATTTTTTTTTTTGCCGATGATGTTGCTCATTTTCTTCATATAGCGGATGCGTGATAGTTTTTTTTTTGTATGGGAAAAAATACCGAAGAGCGTCAGTAAAAAAATTCTCAAAAATCAACGGTAGATTATAGCAACTTAAAAAAGTTGAAAATTTTGGTGAAAATTTGTCGAATTTTCCAAAATTTTGTAAAAACTTTGAATCATGATTTTGTATGCCATTTGATGCAGAATGAACTATATTTCTATTAAAAATTAACGAAAAAAATTTATTACGAAAAACATTGCAAATATTAAAAAAAACACTGTAGGGAGACATATTCTGGCTAGGTATGTATAACTCAATATTTCACAGAAAATCATATGAATATGTAATGTATATACATGCGTATATTAGGGTGGTCCAAAAATGCATGTGAAAAAGTAAAGTCAACATTTTTATGCTCCACCCCCCTAGGAGTGTTGTTTACCGAAAAAAATATACACCTATTCTTTATTTTTAAATCAAAAAATATTTAGATGTCGCTCAAAGCGCCCAAATTTTCCCATGTATTTTATATGGGGAAAAACTATTTTTAGTAGAAATGGTATAGAATTCTTAAAAATCAATATTTTTCTATGAGAAAACTCTGTTAATCTGCAGAAGATTCCCGGTAATAATAACCAATTGTCTACTTAACCATTTTTTTTATCGCAACTATAATTTATAGGTCCGCCAAAAACCGCCCAAAACCCCGAAAAATGCAAAACGGGGACCAATAAAAAATCGTTAGTATTAAAAAATGGTTAAATAAATAATTGGGTATTATTATTGAAAGTCTCCTGAGGAGAACAAGAGTCGAAAAATATTGGGTTTTAAGAATTCTATACCATTTCTACTTAAAGTGTTTTTCCCCATATAAAAATATATTAACAATTTTGAGAGCTAAATATTTTTTGATTTCAAATTAAAAAAATAAGGATATACTTTATTTTTCGATATAGAGTAATCCTAGGGGGTGAAAGCATTNTGTCGCTCAAAGCGCCCAAATTTTCCCATGTATTTTATATGGGAAAAACTATTTTTAGTAGAAATGGTATATAATTCTTAAAAATCAATATTTTTCTATGAGAAAACTCTGTTAATCTGCAAAAGATTCCCGGTAATAATAACCAATTGTCTACTTAACCATTTTTTGTATCGCAACTATAATTTATAGGTCCGCCAAAATCCGCCCAAAACCCCGAAAAATGCAAAACGGGGACCAATAAAAAAATCTTTAGTATTAAAAAATGGTTAAATAAATAATTGGGTATTATTATTGAAAGTCTCCTGAGGAGAACAAGAGTCGAAAAATATTGGGTTTTAAGAATTCTATACCATTTCTACTTAAAGTGTTTTTCCCCATATAAAAATATATGAACAATTTTGAGAGCTTTTGAGCGACATCTAAATATTTTTTGATTTCAAATTAAAAAAATAAGGATATACTTTATTTTTCGATATAGAGTAATCCTAGGGGGTGAAAGCATTACAATTCCGACTTTACTGTTTGTGGACCATCCTAGTGTATATTACATGTGCATGCTACAATTATATGTACAAGGTGTTGTATGCTGCAACAAGCTGGTTTGACACTCCCTTAACTAAATGTTGTATTTTGGAAGTACGCGAGAAAGTGGGCATAAAACCTGGCATTTTTAATAACTAACTAAGCACGTTTTTATGATTTAGGCTTACACATTTGTGATGGGGTTACGGCTGCCAAATATTAAAAAAGACCTCAAATGGAAAGTTTACAGACTTACCTTTCCAATGGCATACCCCTGCCCCTCTCGCACTTTCAGTGGGAGTCTTGTCCACCCTAGGACCTAAAGTACAAGCCGCCCGTTTCTCAGTTCCCACTATTTAGGTATTACATACGAATCAGGGATGAAAAAGTAGGTACAATTGTACATTCTGGACATCGATCACTAAGTCGACATTGTTTTTCTTACAGGAGTTCGCCCTGGTCTTGAAACCTGCCGTAAGTCGCCTAACCCTCTGGTAAAATTTTCGAGCGTTTTTCCTGTCGGGCAGCATCACAACCTCTTCGCATTCACGTATTTCGGCCTTTCTCTTCTTATTGTCACAAATACGTCTCCCTTCCTTCTTCAGTTCCCTAAAACGGTCTCACATGGCTCGCGTTGCGCCCGATTTCAGCGTGGCCCTTTAGGCGGTGGCTTTTTTGTCTGCGGATTCTTTACATTCCTCATCACACCAGTTGTTCTCTCGGACTCGCTGAAATCCAACTATTTCTTCGGCGGCGGTACTTAATGATCGGGAAATGTGGTTACACTGCTCGCGTATTTCGGATTGTTGAAGAGCAGGTGTGTGAATTGAGTGGTGAAAAAATTGGCAGTCTGTTGTGATTGCAGCTTTCCTTGCATTTATGGGCGCACATTTTTTGCTGCACAGAAACTGGTGCGTACCTTGGTCCTCGGAGTGTACGTACGTCTAAAACGCTGGAAGCATGCCTTCCGTGTATCATAACGTGGTCGACTTGGTTTCTCGTTTTTCAGTCTGGAGACAGCCATGAAGCTTGATGGATCTCTTATGCTGGAACCTAGTACTACATATTACCATGTTTCGGGCCCGGCGAACTCGATCAGCTTTAGTCCGTTATCGGACGATGCTTCGTGCAGGCTGAATTTTCCGACAGTAGCGTCAAAGATCTCTTCTTTATCCACCTTGGCATTAAAATCGCCGTGCTCGATTTTGATATCGTGTCGGGGGCAGCGCTCATATGTACGTTCCAAGCGCTCATAGAAGAGATCCTTGGACGCCTCATCCTTCTCTTCCGTCGGGGCATGGGCGCAGATGAGCGAGATGTTGAAGAATCTAGCTTTGATGCGGATTGTGGCTAGACGTTCGTCCACCGGGGTGAACGCCAGTACTCGGCGACGGAGTCTCTCTCCTACCACGAATCCAACACCGAATTTGCGCTCCTTTACGTGGCAACTGTAGTAGACGTCGCAAGGCTTCACGCTTGCTTTTCCTTGCATCGTCTATCGCATTTCTGGGATGGCGGTGATGTCAACCTTTGTCTTCCCGAAGACTTCAACCAGTCGGGCAGAGGCACCTTCCCCAATAAGGGTCTGGATATTCCAGGTGCACATCTACCCTCAATTCATAGTCCTTTATACGTTTGCCGTGGTCGTCACCCGAATATGGGGGTCTCATCCGAATCTTGTTGAACTTCTTCATGGGGCGGGACCCAAACCCAGCTCACGTGAAGTTTTACGCCTTCTCACTTTAGCTCGCTCCCAAACAGGGGTTTGGTTGCTACCCAGAGGATACGTGGATATAAATATCCAAACGGTGTGAGCTGCGATTTGAACCGTACGCTCAAGAATCCCTTCTTCAAAAGCTTTCCATTTCTGCGCACGGGACTATCCTCGATATTATAAAATGAAGTGCCCTAAAGCATCTGTTGACTTTCTGAATGCGTTAAACTCAAAAACTACCAATAGGATTTTATTAGGGTTTTCAGTAGTGGACAGTGTGATTCATGAGGTACGTTTTCGCATATAATTTATTATGGGTTAGTATAAATTGGCTGCAATGTGGAGATAATAGTTCAAGGTGTTGAGGAAAAACTCATGTCGACGCCAGATGTATATCTATAGTAAAACAATTAAATAAGTAAATCTAATGTTACAAGATTTGTGTCAAACGAATGGTGCTTGAGAAGGTCTTAATCCCAACTTATCTCAAAATAAGAGAGTTACCACATACGTAAAAAAATTAAAAGGATTTAGGCAAGTTATGTCAAATATTACAATATGAATATTAAACAAAGGATATTTTAAAATACATGTTTCCAAATAAAATTGTCATCCACACAAAAATAGAATATAATTTATCCTCTTATGTATAAAAATGAAAAACTGCATTTGCACGCTTATTAGTTTTTAACCTTATCAGGAAAATTTTCTTAGCATAAGTTCTTGCCTGGACTGGTAATCGGCATGGTTTTAATCGCAATGGATAGTGCTGCCACCTAATTTTTGAATTATAGACACAATTAATTAATTATGGATATCAAATGAAAGCTGTTTAAAAAAATTTTACTCCAAAACAATTTTTGAGTGATATTCTCACTTAATTATTTGTGGAAAACTAGACATTTATTAAATCTTATCTAATCTATATACATATGTATATAAAACTAAGTTGCGTAGGTATGACCGCCCATAGCTCGAGAACGCATTTCCCGATTAAAGTATACTTTTCTTAGTTGTGTTTGTCTTTGCCCAAGGAAAAATTTTGCAGAGAAAAAACTCCGATAGATGGCGCTGGAATCGAGTTATACAAATGTAGTGGTAAGGGGAAGAAAAACAACTCGGCGAAAAATATATCAGCTAGGGAGTGCTGGAGTCGAGTTATCTACAAAAATATATATTTTGAAAGCCGTCTTTTTCTATTCGCATAGGAGAACGGCTGAACCGATTTTTTTTAATTTCGGACACCTACTGCGGTCTATCCAAGAATGGTTATAGGCTAAACAAAGCTCGATATATAAAGGGGGCGTGGCTTCTCCCATACGAACCATATTTTTATATATTAGCTGAATATATTTTATATATTATATATTTATATATTAGCTAATATAGCTGAAATACAATGCCGGCGAACGGCGAACTCACCACAGCGAAATTCGCGCTGTCAAAATTAGAACACCCGCAAGCATATGAAATTGAACACAGCCAAAGCGAAATACGAAGTTCGCTTGGCGGCGTTTCATGGCGATAGATTTATTTCTATCGCCCTGCTGGGCGATGACAGCTGTGCGTGCCAAAGGTGGCCGTATTTGTTTTTTGCTTTCAAAGTTTTAAAAGAAAACAACCTAAACACGATTTNTATTTGTTATCATTTCCTCATTTCTAAATATGGTTTAGTTTTTTCTAAATATGGTCACCCAAATTATAAAGGCGACCAAATGGGACCAGCTGTTTTCGCTACCGCTCTAATTCTGTTTATGTAGGCGAAATAGCTGGGCGAACGGTGAACGACAGCATCGCCCAATTCGGCGAAGTTTGCCGTTCGCCGGTATTGTATTTCAAGCATTAAATATAAAGTATGCTTTAAAGTTACACGTTACTTGAGAAAACCGCACTAAAAATGGCAGGAGGTTGGTAGATTATTTAAAAACAGATAATAATAGATAGTTTCTACTCATATAGAATAAATGCAGGCGAATTCATAAAAGGTGGTGTTACCAGAGCAGCTAGCTTTTCGCCTCATTCTTATTGTTAAAACAAGCCGTCAAAAATGACAGCTGTTTTCTCTCCAATACAGTTTAAACTGAAAAAAGCAACTCGCTACCGAATGCCGTAATCTTAGAAAGAAATTTCGAATCGATTCGATTACGGATGCCGTGATTCGGGCCGTGGATTAATTTAATAGGAGGCTTAAACAATTACTCTCCACTACAATTTTTTTGTATTAAGTACTTGAAGTTTGCAACCCATTATCTGGGCAATGACCCAAACAAATGTATTGAAAACGAAAAATATTTACAGTCAGTCAATAAAGTTTAGGTACAGCGAATTTTTTACAATACGGGCAACTATTTTTTAAATATTTTATTTTTCGATAATTTTTTATAAAAATATGGTCAACAAAAAACCCAAAAATCAGGGTTCCGGACCTTGTGCAAAATTAAAGAACATTCCGCAAAATTTCATTCAAATATTGCACTTTTTATTTACGCTCTCTAGAAAGAAGTTGAGTATGCAGTTTTTTAGCCCATTCAATTTTAGTATAACAAAGTGCAAGTTTGTGGTGGCTAGGACTTACCATTGATTTTTAGGAATTTTTTTTGTTGAAGGTGTCGCTCATTTTGTCCATATATAATAATGGAATATATGGAAAAAATGTGCGACACCTTCAACAAAAAAATTTCCCAAAAATCAATGGTAAGTCCTAGCTTCCTCATACTTGCACTTTGTTACACTAAAATTGAATGGGCTAAAAAACTGCATACCCAAATTTTTTCTAGAGAGCGTAAATAAAAAGTGCAATATTTGAATACAATTTTGCAGAATTTTCTTTAATTTTGCACAAGGTTTGGAACTTTTCTTTTTGGGGTTTTTGTTGTAGAATTAACCATATTTTAAAAAAAAATTAGCGAAAAATAAAATATTTAAAAAATAGTTGCCCGTATTGTAAAAAATTCGCTGTACCTAAACTTTATTGACTGACTGTACATAAGCAGCTGATAGAGAAGTAATTTCATTTTTTAATTGTTTATGGACGGAGTATCTTTGCATTTTTATTCCAAGTGTGTTCAATGACAAAATATGTATACAATGCATTCATTTATGTAAATCTCTTTGCTTTCTTTCCGGAAAATATTGGTAGAGTTTTAGCCCTTGGTGGTAAAAACGGTAGAATATAAAATATAGATAAAAAATTTGTAGATCTACCAATAAAATTATAAACTCCGTGGACTGGTCTGGAGTGTACATAGAAAAGTAATTTCTCACTTTTCCCACATTGACGATTTTAGTCCCAGAGCAGCACTTAAAATAATTAAAATTGATTAAAATGCAAATAATTATAGTATTAGGAGGCCTTTATGGAGATTTTCGTACACAAGGAATCTGAAACTGCAGTTTAGTTTTACCAAAAATAGAAGGTAGAAATAAACATGAAGAAATATTGTTGAGAAACATTGTTTGCACATTTCCTTCATATTCCTTCCATGTTTTTTACATTAAAGCGCACCTTAACTAAAAATAAATTGCAAACTAGTCCGCAAAAAGGTCTTTTGTACGTATAAATGTTTGTAGTTTAATCACTTGTAATAGCTCTGATCCAATACTTTTCGTGAAAAATCCTATAAAACTGTCAAACAGCGAAATTACTCTGTGAAGTGAGAGTAAAAAGTGAGTAACAACAAAAAGTACGGGAACAAAAAAACCATTATTCCTGTAAAAACGTCAACCGTTGATGGCTTGACACTTTTCATAATTTTACCAGAAGAAAAAGTTCGGGTAAAATCTTGCAACTTCATTCTCTACAAAACTCTCCAAAAGTCGCTCTCATTTACATGATTTTGAGGGGTTTTGGAGTAACTCCTGTAACTTCCTGCAAGTTCGTGTAAAATCCTGTAAGTTCATGGAGTATTGGATCAGAGCTAATGTTACACTGCGACCACCAACTTCAGATTAAAAAAAGAGCTTAAAATAGCCAACCTGGAAAAACTAAGGAACTACTTTTCTATATACATACAATCCTGACTTTCAGAAAGTCGTGGTTTCATCAGTTGCCCAGAACAGAAGTGAAAATGTCGTACAGTAAATCATTTTGATGAAGAGTTCTCATAGACGCATTGTTGTATTCATAGTAAAATAACACGATATTACGCCCCTCCATGGCGGCCTATTTGTATCTATTCTGACAGCCAGGCTGCTATCAAATCTCTCAGTTCTAGCGAAGCAACGCTCAAAGTAGCCATAGAATGCAGGAAGACTCTCCGACGAGCTGGCAAGGAGGGGGACGGAATTTTCTGTAGTCAATTCTGCTCGGAATGCGGGCATACCTCTAACCTCCTGCAAACACAGATAATAAAATTATAGTTTAAAAAACTAAAACCTCCCTATTATAATTTCCATTCGTACTGTCATCAGGTATGTAACTTGAGAATAGAAATCGCTGCATCTTTTAGGCGCATCAATATTACATAGTTACATCCCGAGCTAATAAAAGGAAGGTAATAATAATAATAAAAGGCGAAACTCGTTGAGGAGGTGGGCTGTGGAAACCACCTGCCATACTACAAGGCAAATTTGGCCAAAGATTGATGTAAAGCGATCCATAGCTGTCACACGGTTGGACCGCTCCTTTCTCAGATTAGTTGTCGGGATAATCACCGGGCACTGCCTGATGGGCACACACAGAAAAAGGCTAGGATTCCCCACCAACGATTTCTGTCGCAGTTGCAGAGACGAGGAAGAGGTGGAGACCATCGAACAATATCTCTGCCACTGTCCCGCCCTGGCCAACATGCGCAACCAATTCAACGTTCTCCACTTTTTGTGCCATATAAAACGCACTCGGTGGTTGAATTACTAAGGGAGGGAAAGAACAAATGGCCAGCCACTCTAACCTAACCTAACACGATATTCCAATTATGAGGGAGCAAACACTGAAATAGTATAGCTACTCGGAAATGTTTACACATACATATGTATACCTGTTGGCAAAATAATAACAGTGTGTCATTTTGACCAGTTTTGATTATTTTTCTTTACATTGAATAATTTTTATTAATTTCATACAATGACTCTTATTTTAATTTTAAATCATTTTAATTTTCACTTTTCGAACCTACAATGTAATATATGATTGTTTGTTAGTTTGTTATATATTGGTATATTATGCTAAATTTCTTTAATTTATGATAGTGCCTCTGAAAATGAAAGTGCCAAAAATGGCACTATTGTCCCTACTTTTCCATATCTGATCTGATGGTAGATAAAACTTAAAGACTTTGTAAAGAAATCATTATTTCCCTATCCGAGTTTTTGCTGAATTTTCTAAGCTGAAATGTCTTTTATGGAATTTCGGAAGAAAATCGGCAGTGCAATGAAAGTAATGCTTAGATGTGAATAATTTTTTCACAATTTTCTAAGAATTTGCTTTAAGGAATCGCACAGAAAGTTCAATATGATTTCGTGTCGAGCACTTCATAGGATTTACTTTGAAGATTCGTGAAGAAACCNATTTTTGCTGAATTCTCTAAGCTGAAATGTCTTTTATGGAATTTCGGAAGAAAATCGGCAGTGCAATGAAAGTAATGCTTAGATGTGAATGATTTTTTCACAATTTTCTAAGAATTTGCTTTAAGAAATCGCACAGAAAGTTCAATATGAGTTCGTGTCGAGCACTTCATAGGATTTACTTTGAAGATTCGTGAAGAAACCGTTTCTGAATTCGGAGCACACTTCCGTTCCTGCATATTGAAGATTTCATTAAAATTTTTTGGGAATTTTGGTTTGCAGGGTGGTTTAGCTTCAGTACTAACACATTAGCTTCCAAACTAATGAGAGGGTTTGTGTCTACGATAGTACCAATCAAAAGCTCGTATGTTTTGTACAGTACGACGGAAAAATGAATACGAGTTTCTACTCAAATTTGTNGAAATTTTTGGGAATTTTGGTTTGTAGGGTGGTTTAGCTTCAGTACTAACACATTAGCTTCCAAACTAATGAGAGGGTTTGTGTCTACGATAGTACCAATCAAAAGCTCGTATTTTTGTACAGTACGACGGAAAAATGAATACGAGTTTCTACTCAAATTTGTNCGTTTCTGAATTCGGAGCACACTTCCGTTCCTGCATATTGAAGATTTCATTGAAATTTTTGGGAATTTTGGTTTGTAGGGTGGTTTAGCTTCAGTACTAACACATTAGCTTCCAAACTAATGAGAGGGTTTGTGTCTACGATAGTACCAATCAAAAGCTCGTATTTTTGTACAGTACGACGGAAAAATGAATACGAGTTTCTACTCAAATTTGTAAATAAAACGTGATATTTCTACTTTAATGATTTATTTATTTGCTTTGTCTATAAAAATGTGTCTTATTTTACGTATGCATTTACATTAACATTTAATTTGCGTTGTAACTAATCGTATGAGTGTATTTGCAGGTGTGCGAACAATTGTGGTTAACTTGTATCGCCTTTTGCTTATTTTATGACTGCGTGTGTACGTTTGCTAAATAATAATACACTTAACTAGCGATTAACAAAAAATCATTATATTAAAAATCATGTTTTACTTACATACATACATATAAGTAAATAATTTAATCCTAATGATCACATAATTAATGCACATATATATGTAAGTATGTACACTTCCCTACACGTATTTATGTGCATACTATCTAGTACATTAAATGATTTTAAGTGACTTAATTTCATTGTAGCTTGTAGATGAGTTTTCTTTTTGCACTTTCACTGGACAAAATTCGCAAGGTATTCGATACTCAGAATGCATCCACTCTCGTTTCTCGCTGATAGTTCGATTTTGTCAATGTTTTATATGGAAAAGGATATTTTTTACATCGGATGTGAGTGTTTTCGTAAGCTGCTAAGTATAGATTCAGCTCAACCCAAGCCCAACAGGTACTTGGGCAGGTACGTGATGGACGAGATGAGGCTATAACTAAATGTTAAGGATTTCAAGAATATTTGTAAGAGAAATTTTATTTCATTGGATTTAGTACCATTATATATTTCAAATGTTTATAGTTCAAGAGTAAGAGTATTTATAAATTGCATGTATTTATTTATATATATGTACATAGTTGTATTCACAGTTTTGCTCATTTATTTCCAAGCAAAGCAACCAGAAACCTTTCTGGTATCCAGCAATTTAATGTATGTTTGTGAACGTAAAACATTGCCGCCACACTCCTTAGCGCGTAAATATGTAAAGCGCCTCCGGCACCGTCCACTTCTCAGTGGTTGTGGCTTCCTCTGCCGTGTTCTCCTCGCTGGAGTGGTGTTTCGTGTTCGTTATTAGTGCAAGTTTTGTTTGCCGATTACCGTTATTTAATAGCATATCCGCATTGTGTAATGGGTGGTGTCAAATTTGTTGGTCCAAACACCATTTGGTAAAATATTGAAGCATTGTGTTTATTAGCAAAATGGGTTAAGTTTAAATGAAAATGATACATTTACAAAATAAATGGAATATGCATTTTTCATACTAATCAAACAGGCCAATATTTTGAATACCTAGGGCCGATTTCATAAATAATATTTTAAAATTTAAAGGATGCTTTAGGTGACATATTTATGAAAACACTTCTTGTTTAAAGTACATTTAAATGTCACTTTAACTAAATGAACTCTTTTGCAAAAGGAACTTTAAGTGTTTCATTATGAAATCGGCCCTTAAAACCGAATATGTGCTTTGGAGATATGTATGTGTAGTTGAGTAGCGATACATATGTTCTACATAGTTGGTTATTACATAATCTAAAGCAATTGTACTCCTATTTTCAGAGTGATTTAATTTAGTACTCGCGAAACAGCTGCATATGTGGTAGTAACGGCAGAAACTCTACAAAATAAGCAAAGATCAGTGATAGCACATATTAATTTACTTAAGTGTAGTCAATCTGGGTTTAAAAACAAAACTCAAGACCAGCTCAAAATGTGCCAATTGGTTTAGAAACATTTCCAGCATAAAGCATTCAAAATTCTCTGTCGAGAGTGACCAGGGTAGATATTATTCAAATTAATGAAAACCTAGCGAATTTCGTCCAACTCAACACCATTAACTGCGACTGCATTAATGAAAAGATAAAAATACTGTATTTTAGAGAAGATAAACCTTTACAAAATCAAAACGATGGCCATTGTTCCAGAACTAATAGTTTTTTTTTAGTATTCAAGTATTTGAATCCACTGAAGATAGCGGGGGAAAGGTGGCGGCCATCTTGGATCCTAAGTTTATCATTGAGCGTATCTGGCGTCATACGTACGGTGACCATCAGTACTTTATTTTAAAAGAAGGTGTTTTTTCTCATGATGATGTCTTCTGACTTTATTTGTTTTTCGAGAAATCTACTTTGTCCTTTTTTCAAAGCACTTCTAATCACTACACCACAACGCCTACATACGACTCCATTGTTCAGAGATTTTTTTTTTTGAATTTTGGTATCGATATTAGGGACATCGAGTATTTTTATTCCGATATTAATGAGTACCCGATATTTTTACAGCGATACTTTAAATGAGTTCCATATCGATACTTTCGCTTCGATATCGTGTCCCTAAGCGTGATGAATATTCCCATTATACAGTGTTCGTTAGTGCCCCTGCGTACCAGCTTGTTCGCTATGTTGTTTCCAGGAATAATTTTGTGCCCGGGAACCCCAGAGTGTAGTTTTTGTGCATCGCGTAGGAAAATCGTTTAAAGCCATTCTTCCTTGCTGCCTTCGATGAGGTATTGTTGCAGTATAGATATTAAATCGAAGCTTCGTAGATGGTGTTGGAGTATTCTATAACAGCAGAGCAGACTTTTTAGTATCTCTTAATTTAGCTTAGAAGACATAACGGTACTTCAGTAAACGGAGGTTTATGATTCGAAGTGGTTAACCATATGGATACTGCTGTCGACTTTATTATTTTGCTGAAAACCCTCGCTGAAGATTGAAATAGGTCTAGTGTATAGCGTTTGCCCTTTAAAATTTGCTCCTAACGGGGATTCTTGCAAACTTGTTATCAAAGCAGGCTAGACTGAGGCTAGTCTCAAGAAGGACCGAGAGAGCATTAGGAGCTTTACTTGGGTTGGAGCGAAATGCCCTCGTGATTAGCACCCTTTTCATTTTGCTTTTGGACGTGTTTTTGGCCAGCGTTCGTCACAATACTGTAACCCCACAAAAACGAATGGACCTTACTTCAGTTGCAGCAGCTACACATACCTATGTATGTGGCTACAAGCCCCATCTTTTGCATTTACATAATGAAACTTGTACTGTATTTTTGTTTCTAAAATATGGTCACCATAGTTATACGCAAAAGACACTTTTTTTATTTATGCGGATTATCTCTATAATAAAATAACTAATTTGATACACTAAAGAGCTCTTGGCGATAAGATGAGAAAATTTTTAGGTTTTTTACTAATTTCAATAATAACCCGATGACGCTCTATTGCACATTTTGGATATTTTATTCTGAACTGATTGCCACGTTTTCAACAAGTCTTCTTTTCGTAGTATGTGTTGTATTCTCCCAGATTGATTATACTACTTTCAATGAAGAACAAACAACAGCTTTGTTTAGTAGCAGACAAAGACCAGAAGCTACAGTACTACGCACGCTTTTTTAAAACTAACTTTTTTCAATATTTTATCGATTTGTGCGCATAGTACATGATTCAATAATAAAAGGATAGATAATTATATATAACTATAATTATTGCCAACCGCGTTACGGCACTCCTTTACAAAAGGTTGCATTTACAAAGGACGGAGAAAGGGCACTGAATAAAATTCCTCGGTGCGAAAATTGTAGTAGAAAAGTACGCGGGGTAGGCAATTAATAGCGAAATCCCGTTGGTAAATTCTGATATATTTGCAGTTAATTCGACATTTTAAACGAAATAATAAGGAATCTAGGTATTTTATGTGCTATTTAGCGGCACTAAAACAGCAAAAGGTCTTAAAACTAAAGTAAAATTACCATAAGTTGTATGTAAACATCGAATTAAAAAGAGTATGTTTTCGTCAGATAAATGTGCTNCAATATTTTATCGATTTGTGCGCATAGTACATGATTCAATAATAAAAGGATAGATAATTATATATAACTATAATTATTGCCAACCGCGTTACGGCACTCCTTTACAAAAGGTTGCATTTACAAAGGACGGAGAAAGGGCACTGAATAAAATTCCTCGGTGCGAAAATTGTAGTAGAAAAGTACGCGGGGTAGGCAATTAATAGCGAAATCCCGTTGGTAAATTCTGATATATTTGCAGTTAATTCGACATTTTAAACGAAATAATAAGGAATCTAGGTATTTTATGTGCTATTTAGCGGCACTAAAACAGCAAAAGGTCTTAAAACTAAAGTAAAATTACCATAAGTTGTATGTNCCTGATATATTATAAGGAATCTAGGTATTTTATGTGCTATTTAGCGGCACTAAAACAGCAAAAGGTCTTAAAACTAAAGTAAAATTACCATAAGTTGTATGTAAACATCGAATTAAAAAGAGTATGTTTTCGTCAGATAAATGTGCTGTATATTCATATGTATACACAGGGCCGTAGAGAAAAAATCCGGTCCCCGTAATAAATATGGGCCGGGCCCCTCTTCTCGCCTACGACGTTATCACAACATACTTGTTCAATACCAAAGGCCAATAAGCAGCTTTCAAGAAAACGGTAAAGAAAAAATTGCCATTATTTCGTGTGTGTTTCGAAGAAATTATGACACCTGATACGATATGGCTGTTGCCTCCNTTATATTCATATGTATACACGGGGCCGTAGAGAAAAAATCCGGTCCCCGTAATAAATATGGGCCGGGCCCCTCTTCTCGCCTACGAAATATTTAAACAAATTTCCAACGTTATCACAACATACTTGTTCAATACCAAAGGCCAATAAGCAGCTTTCAAGAAAACGGTAAAGAAAAAATTGCCATTATTTCGTGTGTTTCGAAGAAATTATGACACCTGATACGATATGGCTGTTGCCTCCCTCTTTCCTCAAGAAATAATGGAACGCCATATATTTATCTTACAAACCGGGGTCGCCTTGTGCTCTTTTTACACAAAAAACTTTAGAAAACCATAATATAAAGCGTAGCAAATTTCTTAAGAACTGCGTACTGCCTCAAGAAAATTTCTTAGGCCATCTTGTGCGTCATTTTATATGCCGTTTTTGCTTTTCTTAAGACCTGCATAGTGTCTTTACCCGCCAAAATAACGTTTTTTTTTTTAAATTTTCTTTTTGATGCAGAAATGCTTCTAGATGCTCTGGGAATATTTCTGCATCAATGTGTTTCTATATGTACATACATATAACAAAAATAAATACGCATTTCTTGGCAGTTAAAAAATTCTTTCTAGGAACCATTTAAATACATACGATAGTACTATCGATGGTTTATTTATTTGTAGACTATCGAGGACTCAATAGTTTTTTAAAACTATCAAAAACTATCGATGGTGGAACTATCTATAGTTTTGCAACATTAATGTGAGAAGTTTTTATAGAAAAACTTCGTCTAAAGGGAGAATTGTTGTTGCTATACTGTTGTATAGATCAAATGAATACGTAAAATAGTTTTTATTAATTTAGTCAGAATCCGTTCCTTTAAGCTAAGATGGGCTGTATGTAAGAGACGCGTCTTCTATAAATTTTTGATTTTCCCCTGTTGTATATAACCTCGATTCACTTTGAATATCGCTCTCCAATTTGTAGTTCAAAACACCCCAGTGTATNACTTTAAGCTAAGATGGGCTGTATGTAAGAGACGCGTCTTCTATAAATTTTTATTTTCCCCTGTTGTATATAACCTCGACTCACTTTGAATATCGCTCTCCAATTTGTAGTTCAAAACACCCCAGTGTATATAAATAGATATATTGCACATAAATAAATAGATATATTGCAGCTACTGTTTTCCAGTATAATTGAAGATAAACAAAACTGTTTCGTTGCTAAGTCAGCGGTGGTAGCGAGACAATTGTCAGATTATCGAACCTTTAATTATTGAATCATGCGCATAGTACAAAAAGTGTTAGAAGAAAAACATATACCATACTTTTAATTACTTTAATGGCATCTGCAGACATAAAATTTTACTTATATGCCAATTCACTTCATACATAAACGCTTTAAACCAATCCCAACTACAAAAACCGACACCAGACGAATCATTCACAATCTCTTGAACAAGTTACATACATATAATTTCATGCAACTAAATGTACGTACGAGCTGGTCAATCCGCGGTAGAGCCATGATTTCCATGATTTTGACGACCCATCATCTATTTTCGCCTCAACGTCTTGGCAGAAATGTCGTCTGTCATGCGACCGCCCGCTCTTGCAATCACAAAGCATTCGTTTCCGGCACTCCGCATCGCATGCTGGCCGAATAGGTGAGTTCTTCCAGTAATTTCTGAGAAAGAGAAAAATGTTTTACAAAATGTAAATATAAAATTGTCTATTTTCAGAAGCTATAGCCACTAGTATCTGAACTAATGAATAAATTTTGAACATCTGAAAAACTTAGCCCCAGTTGTTAGTCCCCAAAGCTGTGTTAATTACATAAGCCAATCTCAATCTTGTCTAGAATTTTATTATTTTTTAGAATACCACCAGTATTACTTAAAGAAATTCTTTCCACAGAAGAATCAAAAATAATTTTGGTGACTGTTGTGGACCTGTCCATGGAGTCGTTGTACTCGCTTAATAATAATAAATAAAACATTTTACTATATTTAAACAACTACTTATAGGTGAAGCAAAAACATTAAGGTAGTGTCACACGATTGGTATATTTGTACAGATTTGTACAGTTTTTATATTGGGCTATTGGTACAAAGTAAAAAAAAAATCGGATCACAATTTTTATTGTAGTCACCACGATTGGTACAACACTTCTATTGGAAAATTTATAAAAATTTTGGTCATGATTGGGATAAAGTAAAATATTTGTTTATTCGCACGATTGGGGTACGATTTGCACCAAATTTTGGGCAGATGCCCAATCGTGTGACACTGCCTTTACAACAAGAGTATCAAAAACAAGTAGGGCTTTTTAAAAAGTGGCATGCAACTCCGTTGTGTTTGGTACAAGAACTTTAAAATTTTTATTAAAGTTGTATTTTAATACTTCTAACAAAATGTATTTTAAATTAAATATTAGTAAATTAAATAATTAAGTAAATTGAAGTAACGATATATTTTGTTATAAAATTTGTCGAAATAACAATTATCACAGTGGGGTATGGCTTGTAGGGTTAAACTTACTTGTAATATAAATCAAATAGTTCCTGATTATTCGCCATCTCATCAATTAAATTACTCCAATCCACTGGCCTGAGAGCCTTCATATTATATACCGCGCGAGTAGTATACAACTTATACCAAATTGGGTAATCGTAAAGGTTTGCTTCCTTTAAGTTCATGATCCAAGACTCGTGATCTATAACCAAACGAGTGGTAGTGTCATGATCCCCGTCCACATAATAAATGCGGTAACCCGGGTTGAGGTCATAATAAGGTGATACCGATGGCCCAATATATGCGATACTTGTGGGATGACCTATAATAACCAAACTGTAAAATCTCGTCAGCGTTAGAAAACAATTACTCACTTAGGTCGTGTGGATCGTAGAACATTTCGAATTCATCAAAGTGTGTGTGTCCATAGAATTGTGCCGTAATTGTGCTTTCGTATCGTGAAATGATACGATAAAAGTTGCGCGACCACACCTTTAAACAATCTGGATGACCTGGTGGTATGTGACCGATCACGTGCACTTTTTCATTGGAGAACTCAGCACTTTGCAGCTCATAAATGAACCATTGAAGTTCAGTTGCCGGATCCGTAGAGTTAAGCAGTAGCCACCTGTAAAATAAGGAAATTAAATAAGTAGTTGAGAATCAACATTAAAAGAAAGGCCGATTTGTTAGAGGGGAATTAACTCGCTTTAGAGCTCACCAATTTTTGTTGTTGCAATAGTTCATATTTAGAGAAATGATGCGGAAGCCTGGTCGGACCAGGACTGAGTAAAACGCGCCACGCCGCACAGTGTGCGAGACACTTTGCGGCAGCCATCGACGCCATTGTACATCCAACTCATCATAAAGCCATGATATAGAGATATCCACTTGGTTCACATAAGGTGGCGGAAAGCTATTCACCGGCGCACTTTCATGATTGCCCAACGCTGGGAAGATAGGCACACCCGGAAACTTATCAGTCATCTGACGCACTGTTTCTTTGATGATCTCCAAGTTCTCTTCTTTGGTCTGATTCCAAACATCGTGTGGCGGCAGATCACCAGTCCACAGAATGTAGTCAATGTCCTTGTGCGTGTCCGCAATGTGTTCCAACATATTATCCACAGTTCGCTTCGGCGTATCGCACTTACGATAATCTCCCCATTTCCCAGCTGCGTCATTTGGATTAGACGGACGTCCGCTGCTCAGTCGGCAACACAGTGGCTCGTTGCAGTTGGCATTAGAACCTTCCACATAATGTGGGTCGTAATGTGTGTCTGAGATGTGTAGCACTTTGAAAAATGGAGCCGCCTCTTTTGGCACACCCAGCTCTGCAGCCGGAGGTTTCGGTACTGGCGGGAATATCACCTCCCACTCATGGTATGGATTGTAAACGTCGCCGCAAGCATCGCCAATAACGAAACTACAAATCTCATCTGGCCCGAGATTGACGCGCTGAAGGACGTAGATCACTTCACTACCGAATAGTGTCGACACTCCCTCGCAAACGCGTGGGCTTTGTATATTGAGATTAACACAAAATTCGTAAATCAATTTAATGATCTCCGCCTCCGTTTTGCCAGCGCGGATATAGTGCTGCAGCAAGCCAGCCCCTGCTTTGCAAGCTGTGCAAGACACTTTGGACATTACACTATTCTCGATCTCGAAAGCCACTTGTTTAAGATTGAAAAGCTTCAGCGCCTTATCCACGAAGGGCGGATAATTGAGGCCATCAGGTGTAGTGTCGTACCAAAGCATGCGCGCCATTGTGTCATTGCGCTTGAGCTGCCGCAATCGCTCCAGAAACGCTTCATCGCTTTGTCCAGGGTTGGGATCGGTGCGGTGCGAAAACTTTTTCAGTTCTACGTGTGGTGTAATGCTGCGTGGTGCTAACTCTATTTCCCAGTTATCCTCTGGAGCAGTCCAATTTATGAGTTTGCGATTAGTGTTGAAGACAAATGGGAAACCTACATGAGGAGAGAAGGAAAGCAAACGATTTTTCGTAACTACAATTTACATACATATATACAAACGCACAAATGAAAATAATGTAAAATTTGTTTTTCGCTTTTACCTTGGGTCATGTGGATTAAGCTCATGTCTAGTAATATTATGGCTGAAAGCAGAACGCGCCATCGTAAAACATGCCAACNTATGAGGAGAGAAGGAAAGCAAACGATTTTTCGTAACTACAATTTACATACATATATACAAACGCACAAATGAGAATAATGTAAAATTTGTTTTTCGCTTTTACCTTGGGTCATGTGGATGAAGCTCATGTTTAGTAATATTATGGCTGAAAGCAGAACGCGCCATCGTAAAACATGCCAACAGGTTGTCATAGTGCGAGAAATTGTATGATTGATGTGAACAGGCGAAATATTTGCTCGGATCTGCTAGATTTTTCGAATCTAAGTTGGAGCGTCCACTAATTCTGCTATAATGAGGCGTATGTATAAACTAAAATAGGGAGAAATAAATTTTTATTAAATGGAAATCGTTTTCTTAACATAATCATATGCATAAATATGTACATACATATGTATGTACATATGTAAGTATACATATATTTTTAGAATTGATAACATTACAGCAAGAACAAATTTTTGCCTGCAAAATGTTCCCGCTCAGTCATTGTAATTACAAAACTTTAATTAGAAACGCGAAGCAAAGCGCAATTAAAGTTCAAATGAAACTTCCTATAAAGAAAAGGCGAAGATAATTTNAAACATAATCATATGCATAAATATGTACATACATATGTATGTACATATGTAAGTATACATATATTTTTAGAATTGATAACATTACAGCACGAACAAATTTTTAGCCTGCAAAATGTTCCCGCTCAGTCATTGTAATTACAAAACTTTAATTAGAAACGCGAAGCAAAGCGCAATTAAAGTTCAAATGAAACTTCCTATAAAGAAAAGGCGAAGATAATTTGAAACTAATCAGGCGCCAAACGCGCATTGAATGCCTTCCACTCGAAAATCAGTTTCAGTTATTACTCAAGTAACACAGCTACGTTCTGCTTTTCCTTATTAAAACCATTCGATTGCATACACCACCCAGTCTATTGGGCTATTGGGCATAGTGTATTGTGCCCGTCATCAGTTGACCAAGCAATAGAAGAAGCAGACGAAATGCGAATATGCAACGTTGCTACCTCAAATGTTAAAGTGGAAAAGTTGAGATGAGATTTTAGTAAAGTTTCCGGGTGATTCATCATAGTGCTTTCTGAGCTGTTTGTCAGCAGTGAATGTATGATTCTGTTTTCCAGTAAAAAGTCCTTAAACAGTGAATATTAATTGGGCAATAGCTGACCTAAATACAGTTGTTAGGTTTTGGAACTTTAGAGGCGGGAGAATCTGGTTAAGGCTAAGTTATTTGCAGTGAACTCGTGATTACGTGAACACCCTTCAACATTGGCTAACCTACAACGTAAGTAAATAAATTTAGAAAGCCCAATGACTTGAGCATAAATCCAGTAAATTTGGTCAAACGATTTTTTTATACAAGCTTTAGTTTGTTGGGGGGGCGCAGGAATTCGTTTCAAAATGGTGACAGGTAACAAGATCAACGGAAATAATGTCAATTTACACTTTTTCGCATACTGGTGTGAAATAAAGTCAATTGAAAATTTACCTTTTCAAAAGCGAAATAAAATCCATTGACATTATTGCTCTTTCAAACATTAAATTTGCGCAGCGCCGCGGCGCGGCAGGTCTCGACGCGGTTTGGCGGTTTGAAATTTAATAGTGTTCGCTTTATTTTTGTGGAAGCTAAAAATATTTTGAATGTTCTTGATCATTTCTACATTCTTTCTTCAAATAATTCTCGTATTCTAGCCATATATGTAATACTTCTATATTGGCAGTAAGCTAACTTCTCAATGTGTAAGCATTCCGAAATCAAAGCGAGACAGTCTAGTACCGTTTTTGTCAATGTGTTGTGTACTTGAGTGCCGTTTTTGTATATGTGTACATGTTTATTTATAAACGTATGTGTTCCTATTCTTTCGTACGTGTTTATTGATATATCTGTACTATAGTCTTTTCGGACAGTACTAGCTCTTACTGCCAATATAGGAGTATTACATATATGATTCTAGCTCTTTCTGGGTTTGGTTTTTCGCATCGTGTTTTTATTATAATCGTAAGTTTAATTATTTTAATAAAATCAATTGGTGGCGGTTCATGATTGTGTGTTTATTAATAGCACACGGATGATTTCGCAATAACCTCTTTCATCTATGGAAACAACACTTTCGAGGCAATGTTTATTGTAACATCATTCATATCTCACGTACGATACAAGATTAAAATTTTTTTATTTGAATCGACATAGTACTTTAAGCATTGTTGGCGCTATTTCCATTTGAATGAGGAAATAGCATCATTTACTTTGTTTCCGAATTTTTGTTGGCTTTATTTCGCTTTTCAAAAGGTAATAATGTCAATTGACTTTATTTCGCACCAGTATATGAAATGGTGTCAATTGACCTTATTTCCGTTGATCTTGTTACCTGTCACCTTTCAAAATAGTTCACGTTATAACGGATGCACTGTTATAGTTTTTTTCCATATCGTAATAAAAAAGCAACAAAGCTGCTGTATCGTTTTAAAGTTTTGCAAAGGAAATAATCTACTGCGTGCCCTGTTCCAGAATGTAAATCAATATGCATACTTTAGTTCGAGTTTAAGGTTAGTAATTAGAGGATTTTTGCATGGTGGTCAATTTCTTTTGAATACAGCAAACATTGTGGTCAAATCCTATTGGAATTGAGCTTCCACATACTAATACCAACGTTGGAGAATAGATTTGTTGGATCCCTAAAAGGTATGGCCCTCTAAGTTAGAAAAAAATATGACCTCTAGCTTTTTTTGGCGATTTAACAATTATTGCCGCCGGATATCTATGGAATGGTGGGTCGTTGTGGCCCTATTTTATAATTAGGTCTAAAAATAATTTTTTTATTAGAAAATCACGATTGAAAACAATCTGTTACAGTTTACTAATTTAATCGATGATCTCCTCAATTATCCTTAGGGTTCTTTCACTGGATTGTTAAATAAAAGACGAAAGTTTGCTATACAACTTAACTGAACTTTTCGTCAAATACATCACCTCTTAATACTTGTTACACATTTGAACTTTTCTCTATATGTAGCTCGTTATTTACAACTTCCTGTGCACGGTTGCAACGCTTTCACATACATATTTATATACCTGTGTTCCCATATATTTTAGCGAACATTCCTGGCAAATCTTGAAACATTATTATCGAAAACTCATGCCACCAAACTTCTGTCTGCCTTTCTCTGCTTTGTCTTGAGCTTTCATTCGTATTTAGCAGTATTCGATAAATACAACAATTCTGAAAAAAGAATGGCAAAATTACAGATCACACTTCAGCCATTGGTATAGATAAAAACTAGCTTGATTATATGATACTCCTGGGGGGAGCTTCTGTAACCAGTTAGCGACAATTTTCGGATCACTATCGCCATTGTTGACGTATGATAGGAATGTGCTTGCCTCAACTAGTGCGATAGCGATCAGAAAATTTCGCTAACTGGTTACAGAATCTCCCCCTGTACAATTGCATGTCGAATATACTTTGAATATTGTTAAATTTACCACTTTAAGGATGTCACGTAACGCCCTATTTCCACAACACTGACAAAATTCATCATATGACTATTGTCACAATTACTGCGCCTAAAACAAAATATAAACATTGTTTCGCCGTTGTCACTTACTCAGTAGGTCATAACAATAAAACTGACAATTGTCATACGACAGCTTAAAATAAATTTGCGGCATAGTATTAGGCGCAGTAGTCAGCCGCTGAGTTTTGTCAGTGGTGTGGGAATATGGCAGTTAATTTTCACCAGTAGGTGCGGCTGGAAGCGGGTGTTATGCTTAGAAGAAGCGGCTTGCTATGTAAACGTGTATTCGGTTGCGAAACTACCTCCGTCCGAGCAATGGGATGTACGCTGCACAGTGGTTCTGATCGCATATCTCGCTGGTCGAAACTATTTAAACAAATACCCTTTGATGGATTTTTACACCACTTCTTATCTAAGGGATTTTTGGGTCGCTGATTACGAATCTGAAGTCGCTTACTAAAAATTCAAAATGGTGGATCTAATACGGCGGCCGAAAAATTTAGAAAATCGGTAGATTTCTTTGAAACTGGGTATCTTAGGGTTTATTATTATTATTATTATTATTATTATTATTATTATTATTATTATTATTAGAAAACAATGTATTGCACATCTAAGACAATGTATTTTTATAGTGCATCGAGCGTGGTACATGTACAATATTTATGTTTTATATCAAATTAATACTTTAGAAAAAAAAATTTACATAATTATTACATTTAATCTTAAATTAGAATTAATGCTAGGAGACATTTTAAGCTAAAGAAAAAGAAATGAATAAGTAGAAGAAAGAGGAAAAGTAGAGAAAGGAGAATAAAAAGAAAAGTGAAAAATAGAACAATTGCAACCACATCCAAGATTTAAATTCTTTTAAAGTAATCGTATATTATTACTTTGCAGTTTCCGCTATTCAGCTTAGCCTTGGTAGATTCAGGTATGGCATTCCAGAGTCTCACAGCGTTAACAAAGAACATTCTGGAAGAAGTCAAGTACGTGTTCCTAGGAACAAGCAGAATTTGATGTCGTCTAGACTTAGTCCTTCCTCGTGCGAGATATTATCAATGTGTTCATTTTTTAACCATAACATACGATTACATTATAAGAAGTTCATTTTTGGACGAGATCGATCGTGCGTACTTCGGAGTATTATAGCGTAGATAGTTTGCTAATTTCGTCCTTGTGGTGTATAAGATGCAGAAATCCTTAATCGACGTAACACAGCAAAGACTTAATTTATACATGATACGAGATCAGCTTGGAGTTATTAAAACCTATTTTTAATTTCATAACTTAGCACTAGTCATTACATTATTAACATGATCACGAGGACTCAGCTTGGAGTTAATAATAAAACCAAATTTTTAATTTTTTCATTAACCGTTAGGGCACTAGTTTCTATATAGAATTCAGGGATATCATCAAGATGGATTACACTATTACTAATTGGCAATACGAAGGAGCCCTATTCCCACACTGAAAAACTCAGCGGCTGACTATTCCTTTACTACTGCGCCTAATACTATGCCGCAAATTTATTTTAACTTCGTATGACAATTGTCAGTTTTTGTTATGACCTACTGAGAACGCGACAAGGAGAAACAATGTTTATACATTTTGTTTTAGGCGCTAATTGTGACAATAGTCATACGATGAATTTTGTCATGTTGTGAATAGGGCGTTAATTTTACAACACAAATCATCAACCAGACCAATACGACTAGACAAGTACAGTTGAATATCGCAGCATATGCATGTATATTCACGTATCGACACACAGAGAACACATCATTAACAAAAAGACTGAACAACAACGGCCCAAGTACAGATCCTTGTAGAGCACCAGAAACAATATTTCTTGCCTGAGAGGAAGTATCTCTTCCTTTTCCTTTCTGCTTCGTTGAATCAAAGTGATTTACTTAAAATTCAAAATGACAGGTAAAAGCATTTGCTCGCCTTTTCAAGCAAATTGTGAAACTAAGCGCGATTGGTATATTTTTTTTTTATTCTGTGTAACTATTTGAAGGCCATAGAATATATTATACTTAGTGTATTTTAGGATATACCGACTTACATATAAACTACCTATATTTTAAAATGCATACATATGTGTCTGACGGAAGAAAGTTAAGCGGTTAAGAAAATTTCAAAATCTCCACGAGAAATATCCGTATACAAAGTAAAACGAATCTCCACCGGATTCAGATCCAAAGATAGCCAACATTTATAGTTTATTGTGTTATGAACTGTAATTAACCTATAATGCCTTTTATTATAATATTACTCTTAAATTTTTTTAAGTGTGTGTATTTTTTATGGTCGCAGACTTATATGAAGCCGCATTTCGGATCCGTGGTGAGTGCGCTTTAAAATTCTAAAAATGGGGTTTTCTCCATATAAAATTTTTTTTTCTTAAAAGGTAGGCCATTTTATACAAAATTCCATAATTTCTTGATTTGGGACCAGTGTGCGCCGTTAGAGAAGGAAATATTATCTTTTGTTGTAAACCTTCTAGATACTTTCTCAACCGTTAACGATTCTGATGAAAAAAGTAAGAGTTTATGTAGATGTTGGGCAATTTAGTTTTTAACCTCCATGAGGCTTTCAGGCAAGTATAATCGAAAATCTTATTTACAGTCTGAATTGATATATGTTTGACATGTAAATTCGCTATAAATTATGCTGGTGGACTTCAAAATAGTAATTCGCATAAAGGAGTTAGTATTGGTGACAGGTAAAATTCAAAAGTGTATAAAAAAGATGTCGAATTTCGACAACTGGGCGATACTAGTTATTATTATTATCCCATGATTATTTGGTCAGACATCTGTTAGTAGATATCCATCAGGATTGTCGAGAATTAAGTCAGAATTTCCCACGACGCGTCGGTTAGAATTCCTGTCAATTCTATACGTTTCTCTGGCCGATATTGGTCAGAAATCATAAAGATTTCCGACTTTTTTGCCGCCGAGTCTAACGGATATCTGACAAATATCTGGCAATTTTTCTAGCTGGGTATTCACAGATACTACTACTTACAAAACCTCGGCATGCGCAGAACTCACATTTGAACAAAACTATCTCCCTATGTTTGTCAATGTATTGTGGCTTATTAACATTTTATTTTTAATATTTTTATTGAGCTTCGTACCACGATTGTTTATTAGGAAAAATTGAAAAAGCAACAAAGTCTAAGCGGTAGAACTTATAGCAGCTATTTCGAAGATCACCACATCTCCTCATCAGACTTCTTTTTTCTAGACTTCAGCAGGGATCGAACCTGCGTAGAAGGAAGGAAGTTGGGCGCGCACGCTGGCAAATACAAATTCAGTTCGACCAAACTATATCGAAATGCACGAATTTTTTTCATAGATAAATGCAGAAATGTTTATTACATAAGTTGTTGTTAAAAAATTTCGTCCACGAGGCGCAAAAATTGTTAAATGTTCAATTGTTAATAAAAATATTATTGAAAAGCAAAAAAAAAAACAAAAATAATTTTGTAGCGCAAATAATTTTATTATATAGTTTAATGTTTCTTAAATCTGCACCCAAAAAATCTTTTGAATCGGACTCTTACTTTGAAAGAAAAAAAAAATTCCAAATTTTCAATTGTTGATTAAAAAACTATTTGGAATTTTGCAACAAAATTTACACAGTGTACTTTTCGACTAGAAAACTCGGCGCTGCCTGAATATCATTGAAAAATATCAATCTTGTTTAATTCGGCGCCCAATTGAGGAAGCCTTACCCACATGATAAAAAATAAAAAAATAAAATTTTCATTCTTGAAGTTTCATAAGTCGTTTTTAAGTTAGAACGAGAGATATGTATATAATTTTGAAGGCTTTAAAAAAGTACTTATAATTTTTCCACAAATTAACTACTCCGAAAGTTACTCAAGCTTAAAACCGAGCATATAAAAAAATCCAGATTTTCAGCATTCAATTTCCCTTAAAAATATATGTATGTATACCGCTTTTAACCATTTTAGTCGTTTAAAGCATAAGAGTATATTTACATATACATAGATACAAAAATTGTTCCCTTTAAGTACCCATAATATGATTATTTTAGTTGAATATACATTCCTATTAACATTTGTACATATAGTGCACTCACAACTACGTGAAAACTGTCTTATACATAGATACGTGTTAACGGCACAGTTCATCTGATCAAAATTTTGCCATGACAGACGGTTATGGGCATTAAAGAGCCGCAAGGTCTTAGGTTCAAGGCCCACGGCCGGTAGAGTTTTCATTTTTTTATCCATTCAATTATAACTTTTACATTTTTGAGCGTGGTTTCCAGATAGTTGTTGTTGACGTTTTTTATAAAACTTAACTCTGAAAATTTTAATTAACTAATAATAAAATTATTATTATGAAATAAAGTCAAAACAAAAGAAAATAAAACACATAAATTAAAGAAAAAAGTAAAATAAATAATAATAAAATAACAAAACTTTTTTTGCAATCGCTCCAGTCACCTTATATGGCAACATTATCAGAGTGCAACATTTTAAACAAAGAGCACGTAATATGCATGTGAAGATGCTGTGAAAGGAACACGAAAACTTTACATCCCTGGCGTAGGGCAGAATAAATGCAACATTATTTCGAGAAAAGAAAACGCTATTCGATTCCAGACGATCCCAAGAGGTTAAAATATTAAAAAAATTTTGTTTTGCATTACAAAACTATGAAAAAGCATCTGCATATCTATGTAAAGTAAACAAGCCCCCGCCTGCAACCCTTTGTCGATAGTTCCGAACTAGTTCTAAATTCGACAGATAAGATCTAGTTCAT
>NW_016161209.1:0-731 GCF_001687245.7 Rhagoletis zephyria
CTGCAAAAAACAAAACTTGTAAAGATTTATTAAGAAAATAATTCAAAATTAGTTCTAAGTACTTACAAGATTTGGTTACAGAGAACAAATTACTGGGAAGTTAATAAACGTAATTTTTTACACAAAAAACGTCCAAACGTCTACAGGTTACAAAAAACGTCCAAATGACGTTAAAAACGTCAACCTGGCAACGCTGGTTGTGAGTGATCGCGAATGGATTATTTGCATCGTTTTTCTCATTTATGAGAGGCCGAAATCGGCAATGCTCGGACTTCTCATATTCGAGTGAGAGGAAATTTCTTTGCTTTTTTTCGATCGCGAATGAAAACAGCGGAAATTTTTTTGTCGACCACATTCCGAATGTGAAAGATGATAATAGCCAAGTTATGCATACTTAGCGTTGCATGAGAGTTGTCACATAAGAATCTGTTAAATGGGCTTTGCGTAAGCGGTTACCCAACGCATAGCACCAGTGGCGGACCCAGGTAGGGGAAATTGGGGAAATTTCCTCCCCCATTAGGTTTGTTCCCCAAGCTTCTCGAAGTCACTTCGAGTTACATATACGCGCTCCGCAAGTAAGTTTTCGAGTTTCTTTGATATACGCTCACAGTTTGAACTTTGCTCGAGTTTTTCTACAAGTAGCTTGTGGGACAAACTTGTTATATATTCTTGTATTGATATTTCACGATATTAAGTTGAATATTATGAAAATACATGTTACACAGTCTTGG
>NW_016161209.1:5879-15116 GCF_001687245.7 Rhagoletis zephyria
TTTGCTTAGAATATAGTTAATATGGTCTTTACATCCAAGGTATGAATTTAATTTAAACCCTAAGCTAGTAACAACGGACTCCTATTTGATAGTAATGCCCTGTATGGTTAAAGATGGTAGATTCTTTACAAGTTGCGAGGAGTACGTAATACAAATGGCTTTTGTCTTAGAGGCATTTAGATTTAAGTTATTATCTTTCGACCACGAAGAGATGCGTTCGAGATCTTCGTTTACTCTAAACACCAAATCCTCAGATAGACCAATCGGACGAGAAAAATATACTTGTGCATGGTCTGCATACAAATGTATCGAAACAGTCTTACAACAATCAGTTATATCGTTAATAAACATAGTGAACAAAATTGGACTAAGTATAGATCCCTGATGCACCCCCGAATGAAGACGGTTCATCTCAGAGCAGTTGCTTTTAATAACTACTTTCTGCCAACGCTTACTGAGGTAATTTTCAAGCAATCTTAGAGCGCTAGCAGATAATCCAAAATAATTATTTAATTTTAATAAAAGAATGGAATGATCTACTTTGTCGAAAGCTTTTGAAAAAATTTAAAAGCGTCCGAACAGTTAAATCGCCTCTGTCATAGGCAGGGCGAATGTCTTCAACAACCTTGAGCAAAGCTGTTGCACAACTATGGCGGGCTCTGTAACCAGACTGACATTCGGATCTACTTTATTTTAAGAAAATTATGGTACACAGCCGAATTCATTCCTTTAAATGTGAAACTGAAATTGGTGAGAACTATCATAGTTCCATTGATATCGTTTGGTGGGCTCTTGTATGGAAATATGGATTGTGAATCACAGAAAAAGCTGCAACTTGCTCTGAACAATTGTGCACGATATATCATTTCGAAGCGAAAATTTGAGCACATATGGAAGTTTTCTTTTAAGATAATGGGCTGCAGTCTTACTAATTTCCTAAATTATCGCAACATAGTTTTCCTAAATCAATTAATTTATAAAAGGCAAGAAATTTATGTTTCGCGAAGTCAGACACGACTTGCAACCTCACTGTTCCACGCTATAAATATTTCTCGTCATCTAGAACGTTCTTTGTCACTGCGATCAAACTATGGAACTCATTACCGAATGACGTTAAAAATTAACGCAATACAGCGCGCTTTAAATTGGCCTTAATGGAGTTTTTTTGCAATAGAAAACACACTTCTCTAACTCTGTTTACTTTAACTAAATACTTATGCATGTATATGCTCTCCTACTTTATATCTCACTAAATTAAATGTAAGATATAAATGATAATAATCGTAGTAACTAATGTATTTACTTATAATGAAATATTATATATATTTCCAAATGTCGATGTACTTTAAGAGACAATAGTCTTACTTGTGCAAAATAAACTAAATTGAATTGAATTGAATTCAATTGAATTGAATTAAGAATCCGTAAGTATAAAGATTCCATCAGCTCCAGATTTTGAGAAAAATGTGGCGAAAGTGTCAAAAAATCGCGCTTTTTGCAATATTTGAAAAGCGCTAGCATGAAACAAAAGGTGATACAACCTTCCACATAGGCTTAAATTAAAGCTAGAACTACTGACTATCCCTAAAAGTACTATTCTTGCACCTTTCCCTGATGGTCACCTATACTCATTTACTTTTTATGGTCCAACAATAAAAANGCCGACTATCCCTGAAATTACTATTCTTGCACCTTTCCCTGATGGTCACCTATACTCATTTACTTTTTATCGTCCAACAATAAAAACATACTGAAAATTATGCAATTGAAAAAAAGGTGTAAAAATCCGTGTTAGCTGTTCAATAAATGACTATTGGTGACCTTTGGGTCAAGGAGTAGGAATGGTATTTTCAGGGATTTAAGTCAGAAGTCCAAAGCTTCATTTAAGCCTAAGTGGGAAGTTCTATCATTATTTGCGGTATGTACTAAAACTTCCCAAAACCAGTTNGCCCAAACCAGTTATTTCTGTTCACCAAATTACTATAAGTGACCATCAAGCAAAGGTGCAGGAATTTGCAAGAATATTATTCGGGAGTTCTAGCTTTAATTTAGGTCTAAGTGAAAGGTTCTATTACCTTTTGTTTCTTTGCTAGAGATACTCAAATATTGTAAAAAACGCGATTTTTTGACACTTCGACCTCGTTTTTCTTAAAATCTGGAGCTGATTGAAACCTTGAAAATTCGGAAAAAATAGCGTTAACATTTGCTGCATCAAATTTTTCCCCATTTTTGTTGGCCTGTGTAATAAGTATTGTTAAATAGCCAATACCCGCATGTTTGCGCCGCATTCAAACACCGTTCGAACTGTAAAACAATGACTCGATTCTATTCTCCGCATATCTATACTACGGGTATCGAATTTCAAGCAAATCGGATCCAAAATAAGATTTTTTGGAATAGATCGGTATCTGGTCCACCTATCAGAAAAAAATATCCCATCCAAAAAGCTACCTACGTGCCAAATTTTAAGCAAATCGGACCATAAATAAGACTTTTTCGAATAGATCGGTCCCTGACCCACTTAACGGAAAAAATGGATCCTATATCCTAATCTAGGCAAAAGGCTACCAACGTACAAAATGCATTTTTCTAATACATTTTAATATACGGTGACATACAAAATAGTAGCATTTACATATGCAAATGCATATCTTGTAAAAGCCTACTAGTGCTGAAAACATTATCGCACAACACGTCCGTTCACTAAAATTTTTGTACAAGTCTGAAAATAGTACAAAAATTCAACTTCAAATTTATCAAGGAGTGTACTTAAAATAGAATTTGAATTTATTTGTGGAAATTCATGACTACGCATGAATTGTTCACACTAATTCACTCATACAGCATGCATACTTCATGAATGCATACAACCGATTTCTACTGGGTTGATATACTGATGGACATATGTGGGCAAATCTAAAAAATAGGTACACTCTCCAGAAAAAAAATTTAATTTTTATATTTGTGAGCACACCTATGAGTTTTATACAATTTTATTCCTATTCTCTTAATAAGTCGATTAATATAAGTGTAATTCATTTTCATCAAGTGCTTCAAAAGTTAGACGAGGAATAAACATGAAATAGAAAACAAAAGAATAAGCTGGGTTCAAATTACGTTGTTCAAGTTGTAAATTTTGAGCAAAGATTTTGAAAGGTGAACGCACTTAATTGGGACGTTCTAAATTCAATGGCAGCCCCCGTTTTACCAGATTGGCTCCGGTTTTCGAGATAACGGTATTTGAAAATTTTATTAAACTTTAACTATTTTATAAATAACTCCCTCAGTTTTGAAGTTATTTTACTCAAATTTTGCACATAACGGGTTTTTTAATATTACCTTAATTTTAACTTATAGCTCCAATAGAACTGATTACTCAGATATGTGTTTTTGCGCTATAACTCTAACTTCATATCTGAATAATAAATTGTATGTGTGCTACATGTTAAAGTGAACCTATACTAAATTTTTGCCTGCTTAATAGGAGGAGTTATAACGCAAAACAACGTCTCTGGACAATCAGTTGTATGGGAGCTAGATTTTACAGTGAACTGATTTCGATAATTTTATAAGATAGTGAAGCAAATATTAAAATACAAGCGTGTGCAAAATTTAGTAAAATATCTCCAAAACTGAGGAGTTTTTTTATAAAATAGTTCAAATTTAAGCAAAATTTCAATTAAGATATTTTTGGAATAAAAATTACGCTCAAGATCGCAGAATATTTTATCTTTAAAAGTTGGTTTATTCTGAAAGCACACCTCTTGCTAAGGTATCAAATTATTCGTAATTGTTTGTAGAATACAATACATATTTAAAAAGTTCTTAAAATTAAACTCTTCAAAAACTATACGCGATAAACCGAAAATTTTGAAAATTGTAAAATGTGGAGTTACAGACTTTGAGTTACTTGCCTTTTCGTTTATGTATGTACATGCATACATATGTTTTAATGGTTGTACATATATTTGTATGTATGTACATATGTTCCCAGCCAGCAAAGAAACGTAAATTTTGCCGACGGTGCAGTTTAGTTCAATTTTCCGTATCCGAAAACGAATAGAAAAGCTCCTACAGTTAACCCTAGAACACTAACGTTCGCCTATGAGGCGGAACGAATTCGGTTTTCTCGCGATATTTCAGGAACGTTTTTTATGATCAAAGTAAGCCTTCACGCCAACTCAGTTTAGCGTTGTACGAGGTTCTTAGCAGACGCACATTGTCCAGTGGCCTTGCGCGGCTGAGTTCCACGCCCTCTTGACGCCTGACAGGCGAACGTTAGTAGTAAAGGTAATTTTTATTTTTTTATTTAATAAATTTAAACAGCAGTTGCAATACATACCCAACAAGCATTTCAGTAAATGTTTTTAAAAATAACTTAAAGTAAGTTTGCTATAATAAGCGTTAAATAAGCATTTTTAGTATTAAGCTAATTAAAAGTTTTTCCAAATAAACCTTTAATAAGTTTTGAGAAAGAATGTTTATAAATAACTTAAACTTATAAATGAAATGCAAATGCCAACGACATGAAGTAGTAAATATAACATTTTTTCAATCGAAAGTGACGTGTTTACGTTTTTTTAAATATTTTATTAAAAGAAAAAATTAAATAAAACCGATGCGGTAAAAAAAATCCAATCTAGGACCCGCTGCGCTAATCGGTGGAGCATTCGAGTCTTCAAATGATGAGTTCTCCTTATTCTTTCTTAGTTTAACATTCAATTAAAAATGTATTAATTTTTTTCAGAAAAGTTCATAAATGAGAATGGCGGCGATGAAGCGGAACATATAGCTGCATCGGTGACGCAACAAGATGTAATAATTAACTTTTTTATGCTTAATTTTTGTGTGTTATCGTGAATTTGTATGCTAAAATGTCTATTCCCTATTTATATTTTCGCGACTGTAGATGAGTCCGCCGAAAATTCGCATTTCTTTTAGTTTCTAGATGTTAAGCAATCAATGCATGAGTTTTTAATGAAATATCTTTAAATAAAGGGTTATAAAAATGTTTATAAAAAGCTTTCTTTTGAAAATTTTTAGTAAGTTTATATTCATACGCTTATAAACAACTTGTTTTGAACCTTTATTATAAGTTTACAATTTTACGCTTATAAAAAGCTTTCTTTTGAACATTTATTACAAGTTTNGTCTTTAAGTTTATTTTGCTTGTTGGGTACCGACGGAACTTCACTTAAATGTGTGCTGTCGACATTTAATTATTGCACCCTCCTTATATTGTTTCTATATGAAATATTTTCTGTAGTTTTCCTTATGATACATTTTTCCAATGATACACAATTTCTTTTGAACGAGGTGCCTATAGCTCCCCTATCAATCAAAAGGAATACTCCTGGATTACTCTCGTAGGAGCCATCGCTTTTTGCTCCTAAGCGAGTAATAACGGAGTACAACGCCGACAAATTTCAGTTATCGCTCCGTAATCATTCCTCAGGGAGTATTCTTTTACTGCTCACTTGGGAGATCTCCCTTTTGGCTCCTAAACGAGTAATAAAGGAGTACAAAATCGACAAAAAAATTTTATTGCTCCAAAATCATGGCTCTGAGAGTACATATTCTTTTGTTGCTCACATAGGAGATCTTCGATTTGACTCCTAAGCGAGTTATAAAGGAGGTCAGACCCAACAAATCTTCCCTATTGCTCCGAAATCAGGCCAAAAGGAGTACTCTTTTATTTCTCAAATTGGGAGATATCCCTTCAAGTTCTAGTGGGAATATGATGTGTTTGTTGTACATTTGTTCATGTTTGTCATTGTGCGTATAATTTTCTAGAGTAGTTTTTGTGCTCTTGATATCACCTTGCTTGAATTCGTCTTTCGTTGATATACATAGGCTGAATTTCTTTATTCATTCTGAACGTTTGGAATAAACTTTTTTGTTTACTTATTCTTTAGAACGTTCCTGATGATATGTTAACGTATATTTCAAACACATTCTGTTTATTCCGGCTGTGAAATGAGATTATCCGGAATGTATAAAGAAATGCAGCCATACTCTGAAGCAGGGGTTCCCAAACTTTTTTCACCTTGGCACCCTTGTTGAACTAAAAAAATTTCGCGCCCCTACTCTTCAAATGTCTACGAAAACAAGAAAACACATTGCAAGCTTTATGCTTCTTTAGTTTTAATGTAAGGACTGAAATTGTTTTGATGATTTCATTATTTCCTTTAAGTTTATTGGGAGCTTACACAATTTTACCCTGAAGTCATTTGACGCTGAAATCTTTGTTTTTAACCGGTTCCACAAAAAGGAGAAGGTTATCAATTCGTCGGAATATTTTTTTATTATTTTTTTATGTACATATGTTACCGCATAACTTTGGACCACGTTATTCGATTACTATATATTTTTTTAAAGGAAAAGTGTTACCTCACAGGTGGTCCCATTCTAATTCGATTTAAATCCGATCATTGGATCATGAAGAGATAACCGATAATCTTAAATTTGTATATGAGAATTGAGGTCGGTTTCGTTTTCTGCTTAAAATTACTTGTTTATGTAAGCATTTGTTGAAAATGCAGTCTCACACAGCAATGTATAAGTAAGGCCCCTACTATGAGTTGCATTCGATCTTCATTTGGTATTATAATAGCGCTTGTTCACAATAATAAATTTTTTAAAAATCGAGCAAGCCAAATAGTGTGCATATACTTATATATGTAAATTTGTGCAAATTAAAATGAAATGAAAAAGAAAGCGAGTTTATAAAAACGTGGTAAAAAATTAGTACAACGGAGTTCTGATAGTTTTTAAAAACGTTGTAAAAATTAGTGCAACGGAGTTCTGGTTCAATGATTCGTCTGAGGATGAGAGCTTGGTAAACTCGCCGGGAGAAGAAAATGTTTAAGATGGTTTAAGTGTAGTCTTTCGAATATATTTTGACATAAAATATACTTAAAAAATTTGTCTACACATTTATTAAAAACTTCCGACTGTCTAAAAAGGCATTTGTGAGCCAAATCTATTTAAAATATTTTAAAACTATCAACAGCTTTCGATTTTGTTCTCAGAGATCGTACCAACTGAGTATTGGGATTTTCCTTCACAAGCAAAACCAGGCTTTCGAGCTTGTGTTTAATATTCACGACCTTAGAACTGCATGAAATTAATAAAAATTGTTTAAAATTGGTGTCTAGCCGCCAAAAAGTAAGAAAACAAATGCCAAATTGTACATTTTTCGAAATTTTCTAACACTTCGCTACACCATCGAAAGCAAAATTATTTTCGAACCGAATAAGAAGGGCCTAAAAGTCACTGGTATTTTTAATGCAATCTTGCCAACAGCAGTGTTTTCTGCATACAGTTGCATCCAGAACTCTCTTGGCTCCCTTCGTAGTATTTAATGTTCAAAGTGCTGCCTTCACTGATGTCCAGAAGGTTTTCAAAAGTTTAATTTGTCATCTCAGTTGGTTTACTTTTCGGGTCACATGAAAACGGGTTTGTTATCCAGCTGAAGACATCCTTAGATTCAATGTTGGGAAAATATTCGATAACGTTTTTTTTCTAAACCTTCTAAGAAAGGTTCCCTCCAAATTTGTTTCAAACCCCGCTAAAATTAGCCTAGAATCAACAAAAATCCCCTATTCAATGTTGGGAAAATATTCGACAATGGTTTTTTCTAAACCTTCCAAGTTAACGCTGGTAATAGTGTTATAAACCTCTCAGAAAGGTTCCCTTCAAATTTGTTTCAAACCCCGCTAAAATTGGTCTAGAATCAACAAAAATCCCCTAAAAAACACATTTGATTACCGCATTGAAAAATCCATTTATTAAACAATATAGTATAATTTTATATACAATGTACATGAAACGCGGAATAGGTATACAAAAGTACCGAAAGTGGTTGTGAAAAGGGTACGTTTTCGGCTATTTTTCTGAAAATTTTTTTATTCCATTTTACGTTGACAAATAGTACTGGGAAACTATGCTTAAGAGCGAAATATGTGTATGGGGTTTGACGAGCCGCTGAAGGTAACTTTAATAAAAATCAAATTTTTTTGATTTTCTGGCCGCCATGTTGAAGTTTGATCAAACAGCTTGCGTTGTGTATGAAGAGTCTAAAGAATTTGCCCGCACTGCTAGTATACTCTAGCCACTAGCGGCACCCCAGGGTTCCGCGTCACCCACTTTGGGAAAGCCTGCTCTGATGAACATATGTGAGGATGATAGCAAGACGAACTCATATAAGGTAAGGTTTGTATCAGGGCATATTTAACAAGGTAGAAGTGACAACTAGCTCGAACTCTCTTGTAGCTTATAATGTCAAAAACAAACAAATTAACCCTATGAGTTGCGAGTGCTATGTTTGCTACAAATTAGCATNCAGGGTTCCGCGTCACCCACTTTGGGAAAGCCTGCTCTGATGAACATATGTGAGGATGATAGCAAGACGAACTCATATAAGGTAAGGTTTGTATCAGGGCATATTTAACAAGGTAGAAGTGACAACTAGCTCGAACTCTCTTGTAGCTTATAATGTCAAAAACAAACAAATTAACCCTATGAGTTGCGAGTGCTATGTTTGCTACAAATTAGCATCAATTGAAACTCATCATGGTGAAATTATACCAGGTGTAGTAACAAGACCGAGATGAAAGATTTGACGCTATCTTATTTGAAAATTTGCCTTTAAAAATTTTTATAATATAGCCGAATGTCAGGAAAATAAAGCGAGAAAGCTTTTTTACCTTCCTTTTTTATTACCTTCCTTTTATTAACTCGGGATGTAACTATGCAATATTGATGCGCCTAAAAGATGCAGCGATTTATATTCTCAAGTTACATCCCTGATGACAGTACGAATGGCAATTATAACAGGGAGGTTTTAGTTTTTTAAACTATAATTTTATTATTACTTCACCTGTTTATAATTTCACCATGGAAATGCATCAGCATAAATCCATACATATGTATGTACTTATACTAATTTTAGAATTACTTCAATATTACCTTCAAAGAATTTTAGCTGCATTCGCATCTTATATGCACATATACATACATACATATGGGCAGAAAAGAATACCTCATAAAGGAAACCACGTAATTAAATGAAAGAAATGTTTTATGAAACTGTTTTAAACATTTCCCTTTGATTTCTTTAATCTTATGTTGGAGAAGATAATAAGAGCCGCAGAACTGAACCGCTCAGGCACAATACTTTATAAGAGCGTACAATTGCTGGCGTATGCCGACGACATCGATATTATCGGTAAAAAC
>NW_016161209.1:16351-36844 GCF_001687245.7 Rhagoletis zephyria
CAGTTAGCACAGAAGAGAAATGACTGGCGTGCTGTTTTGGACTCGGCCAAAATCGCTTAGGCGGTTACAGCGCCAATTAAGAAGAGAGAGAATATGTGATTTTGACATTTCTCTCTTTTGAACACCGACTATAATGTCAAATGATGAACAACTTTTAACCCTTTTCAAGTTGGCATTTTCTAACTTTCTTTAAAAATTCAATTGCGTCCTTTGATATAGTTTTCAATTGTGTGAATTTCTTTGTTTTTCGACCACATGTATTTATAGATACATACATATACAAAAATGAAAAGGAGCAGGAACCACGAGCGTTACGCTATGTGTGGGAAGATCCAAGGCGTTAAAGTGGTGCGATACTTTAAGGCGCTTAGTTGCGAGGTTAGAAGACTTCCTTGGGAGAACAGCTGCGGTGTTCAATAGGAAGATTCTTCCCGTGCATGTGAAAACCATTTCAACGCGGTTTTATTACTGGCCCATTGCAGGCAAACATTTTTAAGTGCATGCGTGTATACCCAGGTACTGTTCCCATGCCCTGGGAGGTTCCTGTGCCTGAAATGCCTGCAGCACACGAAAGTGCAGAACTGAGTAAAAGTAGTTTCTTACAAAATTATGCACCCATAACCACGTCAGGACCAGAGAACAGCTTTGAGTATGATCGAGCCTTTTTGATCACACTCACTAAAAATCAAGCACAAGCGAACGCCACACTCGGCTACTATGTGTTCGATCGAGATGCATACCCGACAGCTGCTTTGGTTACGAACGAGTCTGTTCGATCACCCTCGCTATAAATTGAGCACAAGCGAACACCACACTCGGACACCCGCAGCTAACCCGAAAATTTGTGTAACAATGAAACGGACACCCGAACATTGCGATAAAATGCAGGACAACAAAGAAATTTACGCTGAAGGTAACTGGCGCCAATATGTTCCCACAAAGCATACGAAAATGTTGTTGCTTTGTGCTTGTGCATACGCAATGAAAAAATTAGAAGCGAAGTAGACAAAAATGTTTTTGCATCTATTTCGTATAGTTTCGCGTGGAAAGCTGTGTGTGTATATATTAGAACACAGCCTAAAACTATGTAGGTACATAAGTACTTTTACAAAAAATAAATGTGCACCGAGTGTATAGGGCTTGGGCATTGCCGATCTACACACATTTATACCTAAATGGATGTAGGCGTCGTGATGTCGCATTTTGTATGAGCAAAAATATAAGAAATGGTTAAATGTACACTTAAACAAACTACCGAAAAATACAACCTTCTCTTTGCCCTCTACGCACAAAAACTAAGAACACTGCGATGAGAAGGCAACATTTTTTGTAGAAACAAAAACGTCATAAGCCAATCAAGAAAATTTTGTGCACACTCGGGTTGAAACTCGAACACCCGGGTATATTGAGCTGCAAAGCACCCGAACCCAATCAAGTATGTATGAAAAGCAATCGGGTGTTGTGACCAACATGTTCGTCTTGAGCTCAGTCGATAACGAACAATACTTCTGCTCGTATACAGAGAACGATGCCAAACGGGTTTTGTTAGATGATCGAGTATACACGAAAATCATGCACCCGCTGCAGATGTCTGGTCAGGACCTAGGTTTACACTGATATATATACATACGTATGTGGAAGAAAATATTAAATCGTTTTTTTTTTATAAGTGCGGATGTGTTTTAGAAGTAAATATTTAAATAAGATACTAAACGTGCAAAAACATTGGGCGAATAGAAACAAAAGGTCCCCTTGTCTGAAACCTCGTTTGGTATCAAACGGCTCGGAGAGGTCCTTCCCTATTCTGACGGAGCTGGTGGTATTGCTCAACGTCATTTTACACAGCCGTATTAGTTTCGCGGGGATACCAAATTCAGACATCGCGGCATAAAGGCAACTTCTCGTCGTGCTGTCGAAAGCGGCTTTGAAATCGACACACACATCTACCTTGTTTAATATGCCTTGGTTTGTATAGTAACTTCTCCAGCAAAACATTGCAGCGAGAGCGTAAAAGCAAAATAGAGCGTAAAATTTAGAAGAAGAGAAAACTAGCAGAAAAAGTTATTGAACACAAAACTCATGAACCAAAAATACAAGATCACCTAATCAAAGAAGCAAGAAAAAAGTATATTTCTGAGCGTTTTTGACATCTGCATAAGAATGAAAACAAACAAAGAAAACGAAAAAGGCGCGGTGATTGAATGCGATTAAATTGGTATTTATTATAAAATATGCAAAGTGAAACTTGATGACAATTAGCAAAAAAAGTTCATAAAATATGGTTTTCATGATTGAAAGTGTTTTACAATCGCATATCATTACCACGGGTCGATTTTTCAATGCCAACGTTCTGGCCACAAACGTGCACCCACTTTTCACGCAAATTTACGCCTTTTGGCAAACCAAACATACGCACAAACTTGTTCCAATCACACAGCACTTTATTTTATAACATAAATATGTAATAAACCAAAATTTATAATTAAAATCGCTGCAGAAAACACATTCAATCGCTAAAAAATCACTACGAAGAGGTAGAAGACGGTGTAAACAAAACCGAAAAACGTCAAAAACGCTACGAAAACGTTTTTCTGAAAATCGATTACAAATACAACGATGGCTGATTGGGTGATCTGTAGTCGTTGGTTCATGCGCAAAACTAGTAAAAATTTGCAAGTGATTAGTTGTTGCACCCTTTTGATATTCTGCTGTAAACATTTTACTATTTATAAATCAGTTTTAAACTCTTTGCTTTACACACAAGCACTTACACAGTCTAGTACATCATTAATATTTTCATTTCAACTCATTTTACTTTTGTTTGTGCTAAACCAATTCAACAAATGACGGCTTTTGACATTTATTCTTCTTTTTCTTCTGCTAGCTAATTTCTGCTAGTAAAAATTTCACTAGCAAGAATTTGCAGCTCTCCCGTGTTGTTACGCTCTCGATTCAGAGCTCTCTTGCAAATTTTTTGGGTTATCATACACTTTTCCAGTAAAATTTGCAGGTTCCAGTACAAATTAGTACTGACTATTGGTTACTATACAAACCTGTAGTGTTACAGGAGCAGTTGAAATTTTCGCCCCGGTGTTTCTTACAGAAATTTTCATTTAAGCTCGCTATATCTCAGACGTTTATGATTCGATTGATTTGAAATTTGTACACATTAGACTAGATTCTATTCTGAAGAAGATGAGTCTAACTTCACTTCTTAATACTTATTTAAAACGAAATGGCGGCTATTGTAACATTTTTATAAAAATTAAGGAGGTGGTTTTTACAAATGCAAAAGTTGTGCTATGAAGTTTAAAATTTTTGTTTTGTTTTAATGCAGCATTAAAGGCAAATATATACGAACATTTTTGGGAAAGTCTCAGGGTTAGACAACAAGTAGTTCTAAAGTTATAACAATATTATGNACCCCTACCTGGCTACGCCCATGTATACATAATTATACACATAGTCAAAATGGTTATTCGTACAGTGATTGTTTTACAATATTCGCAATATTCTTAATTTTAATTAATTTTTTTAATTTTTCACGAAAATACTGTTCATATTTTAACAAAACCATATAAATGAAATTTTCAAACTTTTTGCAAAACTTAAAAAATTACAAATTTTCATCAAAATTTTTAATGACAGTTTTTAGAAAAAATTTAGTATGCACGGTTGTAGCTCATTCAATCTCAGTTAATAAATCGCAAGCTTCAAGTCGCTTTAGATTACCTTTGATTTTTTAGAATTTGTTTCTCAAGGTTGTTACATATCTGCTTCCATGAGCAAAATGTAGTTTTGCATGGAAGAAAACGTTCAACACCATTGAGAAAAAAAATCTCAAAAATCAACGCAATATTTCTCTAAGAATTGTGAGTCAAAATTTTGAAAGATAGATGAAAATTTGTAGAATTTTTTAAGTTTTGCAAAAAGTTTTAAAATTTAATTCGTATGGTTTTTGTTAAAATATCAAATATATTTTCGTGAAAAACTACCGAATAATCATTATTAAAAACATTGCGAAATTGTGAAACAATCACTGTACGAACAACTATTTTGACTATGTATGGAGTTCCGTGCATATTTACTATGTATGTATTTATGTATGTAAGTATGTCTATTAATGTAATGTGGGACGATTTTCCGTCATCCCTTGTCAAATTTGGTTTGGTGACAAACCGGTTTCGGCGTTGTGCCATCTTCAGTGTCAACGAAAAATTACACTGAAGATGGCACAACGCCGAAACCGGTTTGTCTCCAAACCAAATTTGACAAGGGATGACGGAAAATGGTTCCACATTACATCACACTCCTACCCTGTCGGAAACACCAACAACGAAAATGAGAATATGTCTATTAAGTTTAGTAATAGTTATATAACACTGATAAATTATGCATTTCAAAATTTCACTTAATGTTACTTCCAAAATTACTTGTACAAGTGCCCAGTAAAAATATTTGTCATCTAGAGGCGAGCGACCGCTCTGGGTGTCATCATAATATTGTTATAACTTTAGAACTACTTGTTGTCTAAACCTGAAACTTTCCCAAAAATGTCCGTATATATTTGTCTTTAATGCTGCATTAAAACAAAACAAAAAATTTAAACTTCATAACACAACTTTTGCATTTGTAAAAACCACCTCCTTAATTTTTATAAAAGTGTTAAAATATTTGTCATTTTGTTTTAAATAAATATTAAGAAGTTCAGTCGGACTCATCTTCTTTAGAATAGAATCTAGTTTATTATGTACAAATTGCAAATCAATCGATACACAAACGTCTGAGATATAGCGAGTTTAAATGAAAATTTCGCAAAAATTTTCCGCAATGAAAAATCCGATTTTGTGTTGGTTATTTGGTTAAAATTAACTGTAAATGTATTTTTGAATAAGCTATCGATTAAAATTGGTTTGAAATCGCTACACTTCATTTCAATTTTATGTTTTTTTTACGCTGCTTGCTGTTTCTGCTGCTTGTTGTTTTCGCTGTTGTTGTCACAGTATATACAGTAATAAACCTTTTCGCAGTTTTTCACCATTTGGTCCCCGAGGAGTACTTTTCGGTTGTGTGCTGCGTTTTCGTTTTGCGCGCACGATAACACTTACTGTGGGGAATTTCGCCTCATGATTAGAAAAAGTTCATTTCGAGGATAAAATATACATAATTATGTGTTATTTATGAACAAAATGTAGGTTAAGTATAATATTCATCTTTAATGTATGCTGATATTCATGCTTAATGAAGAACAATATCAATAGTTAAGTACATAATTAACGCTTGTGTTTTATAAACTGGAAAACTCAAATCGTAATTACAGCAATGAATGGAGTTTTCTTAAATGTAAGTTTAAATTAAAATAAAAGTCCATTGTAAGATTTTTTAATGAAAAACGTAAATTTTGTGAATTTATCAAGCCAAATTCTAAATTTCCGAATATATTTAACTCTTTATTTAAAAAAAACAAGGTTTACATAGCTATACCTGCCAGCGCATCCACCCAGACAGTTCATTAATCACACCCAAGTTTGAGTGAGCATTTAAAAGTTCATTATCATGTACCGTGTAATATAACAAATTATACACTGAACTATGATAATATGTACTAGTATATGTAATAATAGACAATAATTTGCAATGTTTTTACACTTTTAAAATTAGTTTCGGGCACTATTACACAGTCATGACTTGTGTCACTCTGCCATAGTACGGTTGTTGCTCCCTTTCATACCACAGTAATTTTGTATACAACTCTGAATCAACAAAATTCATGCTCCTTCTCATTATCAACCCTGATCAGATTTTACCCCCGAGGAGTACTCAAAAAGGTTTATTACTGTATATACTGTGGTTGCTGTCGCCCAATTTTTCGAGAAAAGAATAAGCTCTGATTATGCATACTTCGCATAACTTCGCACAACCATTTTTGTACCAAGTTGCAATAAAATTGTAACTTAAGAAACTGTGAAGCAAAATCTAAATTAAACAGTTTGCTAAGTTTTTAAAAGTTCTGCTAATTTCTGGGTAACGGCATACATACAAAATACATACAAATATCATACGAAATTACAGTTTGAAGGTTATGCGAAGTTGTGCGAAGTTATGCGAAGTATGCATAATCAGACCATAACGGACCTGCGCATTGCGCAACCTCTTATATACATATAAACCTTGCAGAAGACGCATGTCGAGTATCGAACCAATTTGAATAAATGGCACGTGCAGTGAGGCAAGCAAGGGTATCACCAGTGGCGCTGCCCCTGTTACTTTAGCAGTATTTTCACTCGGCTGACGCTGTTAATTCCATCGTCGATAAGACGACCAAATGTTAACTAACTTCGGTTTCCATCACGATCAGCGTTGCCGTTTTGATACAATTGTGAGTTTTTAATACTTTATTTTCTAAATTTTAATATCTGATACTTTTTTGTTCCCAAATGCCGTATTTTGATACTTTCAACTGACAGAAATGAATTTTTGAAAACTATGAATAGTATTACTAGTCTAAAGGTAAATGTTTTTTTCTTGCTATTTAAAGTCTCACAATTTATATATAGATATTTATAAGTTTGATTTGGTAACTCTTATAAGGGAAACAAAACCCGAAATTTCTTTGCTCACGTCGCTGTTATAGGGCCCCTGAACCACATTGCGCTTGCGTCGGTCGTTTGTGTGGTGTATGGGGTCGTTTGTAATAAATTGCACAGCTATCGCGCTAAAATAAAAATTATTTTGATATTTTGCTCATGCTTGTGTTATTCCGCCCTATTCCCATTGTCGAAACGACAGTCGTTCGTTGAAATTTGAGAGTTTCATTGGCGTTATGAGGCAACCAGTGACATAATCCACTACAAATTTTTATTCCTATTATCCCTTCGAAATGAAGAAGTATTGAAAACGTGTTAAAATCTGCCGTTAATGTTTTTATTTACGACATTATTCAGCGAACGACGGTCGATGCGAACGACTTACGACAACCAGAATAGGGGTGATTGTACAACAATTTTTGCTGCGTATGGCGACAACTGCGAAATTTTTTGTCTAGTTTTGATTTTGGTGTCCAGATCGTGCTGTAACATATGGATAAAAGCGTGGAATTTTTATTTTTTTAATTTTTTTTACGTTTTAAAGTTGAAGCTATTAAAATATACAACACACATTCATATTTCTTGCACATATTTACTTGAGCAACGTTTCTTCAGAATAAGGTTTGCGCAATTTTATGCTGTAGTAATTTCCACAATATTGACTTGTACAAGTCTCGGGTTGCGCAAGGCTGTTTTTATGGTTTAGGGGCCCTATAAGTTTGTTTTTCGTTATGCGAATAAGCTGACATAAGCAAGAAATATAAATTTTTTTTATAAATATGGATTTAATTATAAAATTGTATTTAATAATTGTTTTTTAAATAATAGTTTAACAAACAACAGTTTTGTTTGCTTTTGATACTTTTTCTGCTTGGCAACTGATACATTTTTTGCAAGCTCGCGGCAACGCCGATCACGATGTGTGTTTGTGGCGAGATGTTAACTTTATGTTATTCATTGTGGACGTGATGTTAACTCCTCTGCTCTGTTCCGGGTCGCCATGTTATTCATAGTGGTCGTGATGTTAACTTCTCTGCTCTGGTCTGGGTTGTAATATTACGTCCGCCGAAGAAAAAGAAATTTGTATCAGGGATGTTGCGAATGTGGAATTCTAGACATCCGCGGATGCGAATGCGTATGCGGATGTTTGAACGCTAACATCCGCGGATGCGGATGCGAATGCGGTTGTCAAGTATTTTTATACCCGAGCGCACTTGTGCACAAGGGTATTATAACTTTGTTCACATAACAGTTGTTTGTAACAGGCAAAACGAATCGAAATAGATATAGACAAATGTATACATAAATGATCAGAATGGAAAGAGAAATCGATTAAGCGGTGACTGTCTGTCCGTCCGGCCGTCCGTCTGTGCACACGATAACTCGAGTACAAATTGAGATATCTTAACGAAACTTGGTATGTGTAATTCTTTTGAGCGTAGGACGGATGGTATTGAAAATAGGCAAAATCGGACGATAACTAGGGCTACCTCCCATGCCACGGTAGTTTTCAGAAATACGAAAACTGCGATATTTTAGTAACTAGCGAAGCTTATTCACTCAAAATTGATATTTACAATAATTTTTAGGCAAAAAACAAGAATATTAAAAAATTTTGGAAAATGGGCGTAGCCACGCCCACTTATGATTACATGTGTATACCTTGGGAACCGCTTAGCCAATTCCTCCCAAACACAGACACAGTTGTTGGCCTTCACAAAACATACTAAACGGCTGAAAATTTAAAAAATCGGATAATAACCATGCCCACATCCCATATAACGGTAATTTAGGGAAATACGAAAGCTTCGATAAATCAGTAAATACTGGAGCTAATTTATTCAAGATTGATGTTTGCAATACTTCTTTAGCAAAAAATACGCTTATAATAAAATTTTGGAAAATGGGCGTGACCCCGCCCACATATGATCACATATGTGTATCTCGGTAACCGTTCGATCAATGTGTACCATCTCGGGACGATTATTGTGGTTGCCACATAAAGGAAAAACGTTGAAAGTTATCGAAATCGGACTAAAATTACGTCCACCTTTTTCATAATGGTAAATTACAGAAATGCTTGAAACTTCGATATTTCGAAATTTAAGGAAGCTAATTTTACCCAAACAATCCCTTGAAAAAAAGGAACATTACTATTGAATTTTGGAAAATGGGCGTGATGCCGCTCACATATATCTATTTATATATTTTTTATATCATTTAATACTAAAGAAATTCATATACCTGACCCAAGGTTTATTCTATGGTAATTAATTAACATTTTTTATTGAAATACTAGCAGACCTGGCGAACTTCGTCCCGCCCAAAATTAATTTTTTGTATTGAAACATTTTGGTACAACATTTTCACCAACAGTTCACATTCATGATTTTCAGTGACGCATTTATCTTCTAATATTACGGTTTGGTGGTTGTCGGAAGGCATATTTCCATTACCATCTTAAATAACCTAGCAAAATTGTATATGCATACAAAGATACGTAATAGCTTCAGTACCGCTTGAAAGGCGCCACACCCCCCTTATAAAATAGCCGCAATTTTTTCTAAGAGTATGGGAGTGATTTCCCATATATCCGTACCATATTCAAGTACTCTACCATAAACACTTCCAGAGATATGCAGTGTGAAATATTCAGTTTGCATGGGGGGTGCCACGCCCCCTTCACTTAGCGGTATGAAACATACTTTACACCCTATTACCATACCTACCAAATATACACAAAAAACTTCATTCCAATCGGTCAAGCCGTTTCGGAGGAGTTCGACCACAAACACCGTGACACGATATTTTTCTATATTAGACTTTTCATACAAAAATACCAAAAGATCTAAAAGAAAAAAATAGAGAACATTTTTTTAGGATAGGGACACCCTAATCGCCAAATTCCAGTATTCTATCGTGAACACTGCAAGAGGTATGCAGTATGAAAAAATCGGTTTGTATGGAAGGTGCCGCGCCCCCTTTTACGATAACCATAATTTGTCTCCGTGAGTATGCGATTGCTTTCATATATCTCCATACCATGTTCGAGTCCTCTTCCATGAACATTTTCCGGGATATGCAGTATGGAAAATTAAGTTTGTATGGGAGATGGCACGCCCTTTTTTTCAATAGCCCCAATTTTTCTTTATGACTATGTGATTGATTTCATATACATACCTCCATACCATGTTCGAGTACTCTACCATGAACACTTTCAGAGATATGCAGTATGAAAAATTCGGTTTGTATGGGAAATGCCACGCCCTCTGTTCCAATAACCACAATTTTTCTCCATGAGCATGCGATTGGTTTCATATTTCTCCATACCATGTTCGTGTACTCTGCCATCAACACTTCCAGAGATATGCAGTACGAAAAATTCGGTTTGTATGGAAGGTGCCACGCCCCCTATTCCAATAACTACAATTTTTCTCCATGAGTATGCGATTGGTTTGATATATCTCCATGCCAAGTTAGAGTACTCTACCATGAACACTTCCAGAGATATGCAGTACGAAAAATTCGGTTTGTATGGAAGGTGCCACGCCCCCTATTCCAATAACTACAATTTTTCTCCATGAGTATGCGATTGGTTTGATATATCTCCATGCCAAGTTAGAGTACTCTACCATGAACACTTCCAGAGATATGCAGTATGAAATATTCGGTTTGTATGGGAGGTGCCACGTCCCCTGCACTTAGCGGTATGTAATATACTTTACATGCGATTCTCATACCTACCAAATATACACAAACAATTTCATAAAGATCGGTCCAGCCGTTTCGGAGGAGTTCGACCACTAACACCGTGACACGAGATTTTTATATATTAGATTTTTCAATAGGTGGCTTTGCTCGTTTAGACATTTCAGTTGTAAAGCTATTTAAGTCCTCTTTCATTTGATACCAAACTTGTTTAATTTGGATAAGCGGTTTGATTATTGTCCGGAAAGGACATTTAGTCGGGAATAAAAACATTTAGTCGTAAAAAAAATAACTGTAATTTCCTGTCCCTGCAATATTCGCATTCGCAAAAGATCCGCATTGATTTTTGCGAATGCGAAAGCGAATGCGAATGTTAAAATTAATGCGGAAGCTCCGCGGTTGCGAATGCGAATGCGAATATTCGCAACAACCCTGATTTGTATGTGGGGCGTCTTTTGTATACTGTTTATTCTGTGATTTTATAAATGTATGCCGAAAATATGAAATTGTAAAAATGAGATTTTACAATGAGAATGCTCGCAAAATTGCAATGCTTTTGGGCAAAATGTCCAACTTGATTTCGGATCAATCTGAACCAACGGTCGCAAAGTTTAAGGCTTGCATTATGTCAAAATGATGTGTTTGTAATTCATGCTGCCATTTCACGGAATCATTTCATGCATTTGAGTAGAAACTGAGTGCATAAACACCATTTCATGATTTCAATTATACAGGAAATGGTGTTTATGCACTGAGTTTTTACTCAGATCTATGAAATGATTTCGTGAATTGGACTACGCATAAACGTGATAATTGTGCGTATAATTTGTTAGGTCATTTTATGTTTTTATACTCTTGCTACCACATGAATATATGAATTCGTGATAAGAATATATGAATTCGCCTTGGAAGATAGAAAGCGAGTAAGAAGATCTTCCGAATAAAGGCGTTTATTTTCTTTCAACTTAAATAAATGCTATTCAACAATTTTTATTGAGCTCGAGGCCGTTTTTTAATGAAAACTTATTGTGGAAAAGCAACAATAATTTGAAAAAATGGTAGAAGTGATAGCTATTTCGGAAATCACCACATTTCCTCATCTGACTTCTTTCAGTAGGATTCGAACCGGCGATCCCACTGACTCAGCTAGTTGCCTAATTGAATAAATGCTTTTTGCAAACAAAAGTGCGTACGTCACTTAGTGCCTTGGTTATATTGCTCGGGGAGAATCGTAACAAATCGCGGCGAATTCGTAAGGATCTATTGATTGCATCATAAACATTTGTATTTATTTGATAAACATACAATAGATAATTATGTGACAGTTCACTCCATTTAGTTACTTCCATTACAACCCGGTCGTAAGGATGCCAACAATGCGAATTAATAGGTTTGTTCCACAAACTACTTGTGGAAAAACTCGAGCAAAGTTCAAACTGTCAGCGTATATCAAATAAACTCTAAAACTTACTTGTGAAACGCGTATGTGTAACTCGAAGTGACTTTGAGTAGCTTGTGGAACAAACCTAATATAAGGGGCTGTTACCGGAAAATGAATAAATAAATTATGTATCAGAAAATGAATAAGATGAAATGAAATTAATGTTTAATTTCTAACCAAATCTATAGTTGCGTTTTCGTATTCTCTAGCAAAAAATATCCAGTAACTTGCCAGTAACCAAATTTCGGAGAGTAAGCCAATATTTACTCCCAATGAGTGAAATATGCAAAAAAATACGAAAACGCAAAACCAGCAAGAAGTTGCTAGTTTTCTGGACAGCTGATTAATTTGTTATTTTCCGATGCAATTTTCTTAGAAAACTAGTATTTTCCATCTTATTATAAATTTAAATAGGTTTATTTTGTCAATTGCAACTTTAAAGGCACCACAAACAATTTTTTTGTTAATGTGAATAACATTAAGCATCATGCCATCAGCAGTTTTTCTTACTAGCAAATAGTTGCTAGTAAAAATTTATCCAGTAAAAATCCAGTAAAACTTGCAAGTTCAGCTGTCATTTTTGCTCTCTCAATTTCCCCTCTTTTGCTAGTTTCCTGCAAGTTTTTGCGTACGAAAACGACATTCAGTAAAAAACCAATAAAATTAGTACTGTATTTACTGGATAGTGCGTACGAGAACAGGGTATGTAAACATATGTTTAGACATCAAATTTCGTGTGTACCTGGTACTCACACCTTTTTTAAGAAGTTTCACTTCTATCATGTGTACGGTGCTACACACGCCTTTTTTATTACCTCGCTTTTATTAGCTCGGGATGTAACTATGTAATATTAATGCGCCTAAAAGATGCAGCGATTTCCATTCTCAAGTTACATACCTGATGATAGTACGAATGGGAATTGCTTTAAACTTCCATTCTTAAAGTAACCTGATAAAAATACGAATGGAAATTTTAATAGCGAGGTTTTAGTTTTTTAAACTATAATTTTATTTTAACGAGATATTCATGATCATGATGCAATAATACAAGGTGTTATCGGTTGGCAACTTCTCGCTCTAATTCCGCCATATTGACTGCCTTAGGTGAAACAGTGTTACTCAATGGCGTAGCCAGGGGGAACGGGGGCGATTGGGGGGATAGATCCCCCCTTCGTCAGTGAAATTAAACTTTTTATTTTTGAATTAATAACACAATACTATTTTACCCTTCCGATTTATAATTTTTTAATTTCAGACTGATGACAAATTATCTTTTAATGAATATATAAAATTATCGGTTGGTGGATTATGTATTTGAATATTTGCGAAATACACTAGGCCATTTTGCTTAGTTCCCCTCAGTATTGGGAAATAATCTATAATCTATACAAAAACTGTACTTTTCGACTGTAAATTGTATCGACTTTTTAATTTGCTCATATGCATGCATGCATACATAGATTCCTTTCAAGACCAATGCTTTGATGGTATTCACGGGAAAGTTTATGTAGGTACATTTACATATTTTACACTTTTAACATAAATGTCAAGGCAGATATTTTAAGATACACTACTTAACACACAAATTTTTTGAAGTTATTATGAATGGATAAAAGAGACATCTTCTTTGAATTCAGTACTAAAACTTGACATTTCAAGTGCTTATCAAAACTTTATACAAGTTAACTAGATTGGCCATTTATCTTAAAATTGTATAATTTTAATTATTTGTTTATAAACATGCAGTTTACACTTTAACAAAACCCGTATAAATCCAAGGTTTAATCTTTGCGCAACATTAACAAAATCAACAAACTTTCGTAAAGCTTTTTAATTAGATTTCCTATAAATACATATTTTGAGTATGCAGTTTTGTAGCCCGAGCAATTCAAATAAAGTGCATTACATAGCTGCGATTTATCGTTGATTTTTAATATATTTTTTTTGATGAAGGCGTTGCTCATTTTCTTCATTAAAAAAATCGTCGAACATACTTAGATAATATGGAATAAAATTACCGACATCGTCAAAAATATTCCATTGAGATNAATGGCGTAGCCAGGGGGAACGGGGGCGATTGGGGGGATAGATCCCCCCTTCGTCAGTGAAATTAAACTTTTTATTTTTGAATTAATAACACAATACTATTTTACCCTTCCGATTTATAATTTTTTAATTTCAGACTGATGACAAATTATCTTTTAATGAATATATAAAATTATCGGTTGGTGGATTATGTATTTGAATATTTGCGAAATACACTAGGCCATTTTGCTTAGTTCCCCTCAGTATTGGGAAATAATCTATAATCTATACAAAAACTGTACTTTTCGACTGTAAATTGTATCGACTTTTTAATTTGCTCATATGCATGCATGCATACATAGATTCCCTTCAAGACCAATGCTTTGATGGTATTCACGGGAAAGTTTATGTAGGTACATTTACATATTTTACACTTTTAACATAAATGTCAAGGCAGATATTTTAAGATACACTACTTAACACACAAATTTTTTGAAGTTATTATGAATGGATAAAAGAGACATCTTCTTTGAATTCAGTACTAAAACTTGACATTTCAAGTGCTTATCAAAACTTTATACAAGTTAACTAGATTGGCCATTTATCTTAAAATTGTATAATTTTAATTATTTGTTTATAAACATGCAGTTTACACTTTAACAAAACCCGTATAAATCCAAGGTTTAATCTTTGCGCAACATTAACAAAATCAACAAACTTTCGTAAAGCTTTTTAATTAGATTTCCTATAAATACATATTTTGAGTATGCAGTTTTGTAGCCCGAGCAATTCAAATAAAGTGCATTACATAGCTGCGATTTATCGTTGATTTTTAATATATTTTTTTTGATGAAGGCGTTGCTCATTTTCTTCATTAAAAAAATCGTCGAACATACTTAGATAATATGGAATAAAATTACCGACATCGTCAAAAATATTCCATTGAGATATCAGCTGTTATGGTTGACATTTCTATTAATAGTTTACAAATGTTTTTCTTTCGTAGCCATTATTCTTGTAGTTAGAAATGGTATAAGTCTTCGAGTGAGAAAGATACTTCAAAAAAAGAGAATGGAAATGAATATTTATGTGATTAATAATAAAGAAAACTAACACATAGCTTGCTAAATAAAATAAAACCCATTTTTAAAATGGTCTCTAATATGGGTAATAATATTCTTTAAGTAGAGCTATAAAAAATTGGTTTCATTTGGCGGTCTTCAAGCTTTGAAATTTAGAGTTTGTGGGCTGAGAATCATGTTACGCTTTTTTGCATTTTTTTAATAATGGGCTTTTTTTTATTAAAAAAAGTGTGTTTTGCCGTGCTCTTCGATGTTTGAAAAGCAGCAGTCAACAAAGATGCAAAAAACTGCTGTTTTAAACATTCTGCTGCGAAATATAATTCGACGGAGCACATCCGAAGAATATAACAACTACATAAAGGAAGTAGCAAGAATGATATACAAGTACGTAGGTGAAAAGTGCATTCTTGCATTTGTATACCCGAGCGCACTTGTGCACAAGGGTATATTAATTTTGTTCACATAACGGCTGTTTGTAACAGGCAAAACAAATCGAGATAGATATAGACAAATGTATACACAAATGCTCAGAATGAATAGAGAAGTCGATTAAGCCATGTCTGTCTGTCCGTCCGTCTGTCCGTCCGTCCGTGTACACGATAACTCGAGCATAAATTTCTTCCAAACTTGGCACAGTTATTGGCCTTGGTACAATGTACCAAATGGCCGAAAATTTTTTAAATCGGACGTTAACCACGCCCACATCCCATATAACGGTAATTTAGAGAAATACAAAATCTTCGATAAATCAGTAAATATTCAAGCTAATTTATTCAAAATTGGTGGTTGCAACAATTCTTCACTGTAAATCACAGCTACTTTAAATTTGCACTTTATTATACTAAAATTGAATGAGCTAAAAAACTGCAAAATATTAAGAGATAAAATTGAAATAGGAAGTTCGAAATTTTTAAGAAAGTTTGTCGATTTTTTTTAGTGTTGTTCAAAGATTAAACTTATTTTCATTTAGTTTTTGTTAAGGAATAAACTGTATTTTTATAAACAAATAATTCAAATTAAAATATAATAAAATAAATAGTCAAATCTAGTCAATATGTGAGTGTCGTAAAGTTATGATATTTAAGAACATCTCTTTCTTAATTAACTATGACTCTGACAGCTGATTTCAACATTTTGTTTTAATAAAATTTAGTATCGAAAATATTCTTTCAAAACTTGCCTAGGAATGTGATATAATGGTTCGTTAAAAACCTTTTTTCAAAACTTACAAAGGCAAAAACGAGAAGGCGAAGACAAAAAGAGAATTAAAAAATTTCCCGCAGTGAATTTTCAGATTTTTAAAACGGTATAGTAATTTAATTTTTTAAATTTAAATAAAGCATGAATACCCCATGGAATAAACGAGTAGATAAAAAATATATAACGGTAAAACTGGCACATACATAAATATATGAAAGAATCCACTCAGACGACGCCTCTAGCCATTGTGTGTCACAAATTTAAGTTATCGATGGAAATTTTTTTTTCAGCCCACCCAGAGCCAAATCCTGGCTACGCCACTGGTGTTACTTCTTTAACAGTTCTCTGTCTAATAATGTAGTTGCATTTTTTTTTATTTGTTCTCAGTATACACATTTTGTTTTCTCAAAAAGCTATTTTATCTTATTTTATTTCATTTCATTACGAATATGCTATAAAAAAGCAAATATTGTTTGGAAGAAAATATGAAATTTTATATTTATCTCCCAAATGGGGACTAATTTCTTCCCGTTTTTCTTCTTATTCTACTGAGCTAAGGCAGTGTCAAATCGAGCTGTCACAACTGATAGCACCTAGTATTATTGCATCATGACTCATGATAATGCGACGTACATGAGCTGTTGATTTCCTTGGGACTTATAAAGGTGTATTCTTTTCCAACCGAGCTGACGAAATGCATGCAAAGCAACAACACAAACCCGGCTATTTATCCGAGTTCAGCAAGGTCAGTTAAAAAATACGCAACTGGAAGAGTAGTGTTGGGAAGTGAAAAAACTTCTCTATTGTGAATTGTTAATGGGAAAGTGGAGATGACGTATGATGACAATCGTCTGAATGATATCGTGTCGAGATTGTGTTGCTTCATGAAAACCAAAAATTGTTTGATCGTTTGTGCGATATCGTCAACTCGATTCCAGTTTTGCTTCACGTCATAGTAATAGTAACACGTAACAGCAACACAAAAGCATAAATCAGTGTTTTTACGAGGTCCCTTTGTCAGTATCGTTTGAACGACTATCGTTTCAAAGTTACGTGATTCATGCCCTGTTCGTAAATACGTTTATATATATTACGCAAATACCTCGCATAATTACTCATTTCTACTGTTTTTTGTGTCTAATTTCCGTTGAACTAATCACATGTTTCTTGACAGATACCAACAGGGTTGCTTAAGTAGCTAAAAGGAAATTTTACCCCAGTTGAGCGTTCTTTAGTCGCTCGNGAAGTTCGAAATTTTTAAGAAAGTTTGTCGATTTTTTTTAGTGTTGTTCAAAGATTAAACTTATTTTCATTTAGTTTTTGTTAAGGAATAAACTGTATTTTTATAAACAAATAATTCAAATTAAAATATAATAAAATAAATAGTCNTCTTTAGTCGCTCGATTATAAAAAAAGGCAGCTTAAGTCGTTATCGCACACGCAGAGATCAGAGGAAAATGGTCAGTAGTTTATATATAGCTAGCAGCGCTGCTGCTCCGGTTCCAGAACCGCTATATGGTTTGCTGCTGCTAAGGTTCCAGAACCGCTATAAGGTTTGCTGGTGCTCCACCGCAAGCTTTGCGGCTCCGCCAAAAGATGTCGCTGATCGAAATCCAAGTTCAGAACCCACATAAAAGCCGCAAGATGTCGCTGATAAAAAATCTGAGTCCAGAACCAGAACAGATCACAGGGTGTACCGCTGATGGAAATCCGATAGAAGGTGGTTTATATGTCGGATTTTCGTAAAGTGGGTTCGTATCAGTGATCAGCAAAGAGTGCCTATTTTGAGGTTCCCCTCTACTCAGCATTTTTTGCATATAAGTAGGTCTAAATCAGCGAAACGCCACCACTCTGATGTACGCATATGCACAACGACATTGATTTATGTGCACAAGTTGCCCGCTATGTCGATGTTCAGACACGAAAACTTTTGTTGCGGAAACTCGAAGCTTGTAGGGGAGAGAGCGACGAGGAAAGGGGAAGGGTACCGAGTCGCCCGTACTCGGGAAACATGCTTTGTGCTCTCGTTCGTCTGAGTAATTCAAGTTGGCGATCCACAGCTGACAACAACAATTGCGTACAAAAGAGTTTCTGTGTGTGAATACAAAGGGCAACACCAAAAGAGAAATCGCCGATAATAAAAAACTCGAGTTTCCGTGTTTGAACGCAGACCATATGAATACGATCATACTCATACCATCCCCAACAAGTTTGATCCTCAGCTCAACGGAGTTTGATCCACAATACTCATTGCTTGATTGGAATCATGTAAATCATTCCACTCAACCCGAAATTTGTGAATGCCGCTTCCGCCAACTAGTTCGGGAATTGCTATGCAGATGGTAGTCGTTTTTGCCAACGCATGTTAAAAATGCGTTTGCTTATACATACATGTGTATTTATGTATGTATTTTGGTGATCGTTTATTCATATGTACATATGTACATACTTATATATGTACTTATACAATATTTACATATGTATTTATAAAGAAAGGATTTTTAGAGCACTTTCTTTATTTAAGCGCATAACCAGAGGCTGAAGGATAACTTCAAAATACTTTTATAAATATGTATGTAAACATAAAATATTTACTGATTGCTCAGGGGATTCGCACAAACGGTAACAATGAAACAATAATGTTAAGAAGAAAAGAAGAAAGAAGAAAAGCTCCTAAAATAACAAAAAAATAATGTTAAGAGTTCCACAAAATTAGTATACATGGTCATAAATCCAGCAACGTACATACCTTTCTAACATAAAATTCATACATACATATTTTTAAGTGATGTAATCATCTGTTTGGCATGCGTAAACTAATGTTTACTCTATTTCTTTAAAACTTCGGGCTCGGATCGCAAAAATAAAAGCAAGTAGTACATTTTTTCATGTCCACTATTTTTTTAAGGTATGACCACATACATATGTCTTGAGTAGTGTCCTTTAGATCAGGAATTGCAAATGTATCTATGAAAATTTACCCGCATTTTTGAGGTTTTGCTTTAAAAACAAGACGGATAGCGAAAACTCGTGAAAACAATAACATTTTTTCATGTTCACAATTTTTTAAGTGTGTGGCATGGTATTGAGTGGTGTCCTTGAGATCAGCAATTTCAAATGTATCTATGAAAATATAACCACATTTTTGCGGTTTTGCTTTAAAACTTAGAAATTCGCGAAGACAACAGCTGGTAGTAAATTTATTTATGTTCACAATTTTTTAAGTGTGTGGCTTAGTATTTAAAGGTGTCCTTGAGATCAGCAATTTCAAATGTATCTATGAAAATTTGACCACATTTTTGCGGTTTTGCTTTAAAACTTAGGTCTTGGATAGCGGAAACTCGCGAAAACAATAGCTGGTAGTAATAACTGAAGAGTTACCCAAAAACATATTTCGTAAATATTTCCAATATCAATCTTTGGAGATTTTTTAAATCTTATTTTCGTGTCCAGCGACCCAAAATAAGTTTATTAAAGAAACATCTTTTTATTTTGTACTTTTGTTCCTCTTTAAGTTTATTAATGTGCGCATGTATGTACATGTGCACTCTTAAATCATACTTATTTCCCTCAGCTCTTTGCACATCCCGCCAAGGAGAGTTGAAGTTTGCGCGCGTCAGGCATGTTGTTAAGTATGAGTATGATAGATACCTCTTGTTTAAGGGTGGATATGACGTTCGGGGACATTTCAGTAAATATGAATGCATATAAGTAGAACAAATTATGGATGGTGAGTGGGATATATTCAGTTTGATCATACTCGCTGCGCTTCTCTGGTTCGTATACATATATACATACGTATTTACGTACACACATCCATATACAAACGTACATACGTACGTGTGTTAATAATGTTCACATAGTTTATTATCCAGTATTTAATATTTATGTATATATATATATATGAATGGAAAGGTCTGGTGTGTTGATGATAACTAATAAAATTTAATTTGAAATAAAAGAAAGCTTTATAATTACTTATTTATTTTTGATAATAAGAAGTTTAAACATAAATGTCCAGTTATATGAAATATAGCTTTGCTGTTGATTATAGTTATAGTTAATATTTTTTCCTAAATCCATATATGCTCCAACGTCAGAAATTCATACTAAGTATGTTTATATACGATAGAAATTCGTAAACATATATATATATATAGTTATATATATATAATATATATGCTCTACAGTTACAAATTGCGTTAGAAATTATACGTTAGAAATACAGATGATCCACCGCTATAAAAGTGTATTAAGAATGCTCACATTGGTAATTAACTATTTAATATGTAATATATATATATATGAATGCAAAGGTCTGATGATGCTGATGATGAGAACAAATAAAATTTAATTTGAAATAAAAGAAAGTTTTATAATTACTTAATTATTTTTGATAATAAGAATTTTAAACATAAATGTCCGCAGTTATATGAATTATAGCTTTGCT
>NW_016161209.1:37041-43642 GCF_001687245.7 Rhagoletis zephyria
TTGTGGCGTGCGCCTTGATGTTGTCACACAAAGCGGAGGGACCTACAGTTTTACGCCGACTCCGAACGGCGATTGTATTTTTATGAGAAGCTGTTTTTCATGGCAGAAATACACTCGGAGGTTTGCCATTGCCTGCCGAGGGACGACCGCTGTTAAGAAAAACCCTTTTTTTCTATATTTTTGCCATGTAGCTTTGACCAGGGTTTGAACCCAGGCATTGTGGAGTGGAAGCGCGCACTGCTTACTACTACACCACAGCGGCCGACAAGTTTTAAGTTATCACTCTTCTTTAAATTTTGTTTAGCACTTTCTAAGGCATGATTGAAGAGCTGATAACCAGTTTTTCCTCCCACTTTTTTAGTTTTACTATAAGCGTTCCCCATACCGAATTTCGTTTTTGGCTTCATTATATTTATAACTAACCAAGCATTTGTTTTCTCATTAAGATTGCTATCCTTCGCTTTAACTCTTTCCCAAGCCTTCTCAATTAACTTTTATGAGCAATATGTCGGTTATCTAAATCTTTATCATATAAATATGATATGTATATCATGTTCTCTACAAGCAGTGTCTAGTAGATTAAGCCCTCGATCTCCTCTTGCTAAAAGTTTCCGTAGTTTCGTTCCAGGTCCACAAAATTGATAACTAGGCAAATGCAGTTCAATATGAAGCTTATTAATTATATTATTTATAAAACCTTTTCCAACGACAAACGATTTATGAATAAACCTTTTTTCATAAATAACTCTCATATAAAATAATATTAATTCAAATAAACGCTGAAGTTTTTTAATAAATCTATGGTTCTATATAATTAAATTTTAAATTNTTTAGATATTTGATGAAGAAATAAATTTTCTTAATATTGTTACATTTTTTTTGGGGCACATATGATATAATTATTATGATATTTTCAAGTGTTTATATTTTTATTTTTATTATATAAATTCTTTAAATTTGGACAATTTAAATAATCTAAATTATATAAAATAATATCGTATCCGAATAAGCGTTGAATCCATCTGATTTTCTCCGATTCTTTAGCATAGAATATATAATTTTCTCTTTTCATTAACGTATGGATATATTCAATAACAGTCATTAAAGTCGAATCACCATCTTCCCATTTTAATCCATGATGATTATGATATAACCAGTTATTAGTTGTTTTATCCCGTATCGTCAACTTAGATTCTTCAAAAGGAGGTTGAATAAGAAGCGTTGTTATATATGAATCATATGTTGATATGCTGACTTCTTTAGCAATAAATTACCTATTAAAATAGAATCCCTGGACATCTATAACCAACGTATATTCCTCTGACATTATATAGCTTAAACTTTTGTTTAATTCTTTTAAAAAATAGTCTTATGATTTTCTATAAAGGTTTATAATATTTTTCTTTAGAATCTAATGAAATCCTATTGAAATAACTGCGAACATAAGTATATATTAGAGCCACCAATTTTATTAACTAATCGAATACACTCCGCTGAATAATGAAAACCAAATATCAAATTAATCTTTTTATATACTACATTTACATTCTTTTTATATGTCATATTTATATAATAAATCCATCTCATTCTATTAAAAGTTAAGAAATTTCCATATTCATATCATGTTTATAACATTTAGTATCAATTAATGTGACATCTGAGCGTAGTGTAGTATCATCTCCAGTAACAATTTCAATTTCACCGCTACTTAAAGTTTTCTCGAACGCAACCTGACGATATTTAAGACAAGAAATATTCAGTTTGCGTTGAAGGAAATCACTATCATATATACAACGAATTCTTAGCATAATATTATCCTCATATCTCAATTATTCCTGAAATATTTTTCTCTTTTTATATTAGATCTTGTCTAAATGCTTCAATGGCTCCCTGTGTTCTGAATAACTTTTTCGGATTAAATGTAGGTGCTTCTGATGTTGTTTCAGGGATAGATGTATTTTAATCCATTTTGATCACTTTGAGTCCATTTCATTAGTTTAAGGTCAGTTTTATGTTTATAGTATCATTATTAGGTAGTTTTAGAGAAAACTCTGTATTTTCAAATTCATTTTGACTCAAATCAATAAAAAACCTCATTATATTTATTTTTTTATCTTATTTGTTTATTAATAAATTTGGGTTTTCCCGTACCACACGGGTTTTTAATATAAAATATTGATGTCCAGAATATACTATAAGATAGTTTTTTCCTGTCCAATAATATTCTACTTCAGGAAGAGGATTTGTAGGTATCTCGTCACAAAACACCTGTAGGTCACGCGATTCCACACCTTCCCTTCAGTAAATATTCCATTCCATAGGTTCTCCATTTATATAAAATTCAGTCTATAAACGTATATAAAAAATAGAATATCAGGTATGTTCTGAAATTCGTTCGATTTGAAATCGATACGATTTTAGAAATATTTTTATGGATTTTTAATCATAAAACTCATAATATGGTATTGGTATGGAGTATATAACATCGCTGATGTTTCTGTTATACTTTTTATATAAAATATTCAATCTTTTCATCAGAAATAACGATCAATATTTAGCAAATCATATCGATTTCAAATCGTTCGATTTACAGAACATGCCTGTATATGTATATATGTATATATATTTTAAATTTAGAAAACATTTTTTCTATTATTATTAGATATTTTTAGTCCTTTGTTTATATATGTTTATATAATTTACCTGAAACCTTTCACAAAAATCGACCTTATTCACAGCACATTTCTTTGATAAATGAGAACTCATCTCAATAAAGAGATAAGTTTATATACTACATTTTCATTTCTCTAATAAGCATAAGAATTAAAAAATTGGCTGGCTTTCAAAACGTCAATCACATTTAATAAATCAATGACAATTTAAAAATAATTTAAAAATAGCCAAACACAAAATTCTTTGATTATGAGTTGATGGCCAATTCCGGTTAATTAAATTTTTTGGATTCTAGGCTAATTGACCTCATGTGGTTGGGTGCAAGAAAAAACTTTCTTCACATTACAGCCCGACGTTTCGTTAACCTTCTTAGCTTCCTCAGGGGCGATTTCTTTATTAAAACCATCAACAAAAGAAACAAGAAAAATATGCAAAACATTAAAATATGCACATTAAAAACAATAATAAAAATCACAGTGTTTGACAATTTCGAAAATTACATACATTTATATAAACACTTATTAACTATAATCACGATACATTTATCTGGTCACACTCAACTTAGAGCTAGTTGGTTTGATACCATCCTTGTGTGGTGCACTTGTCATCTCAGTATATCCAGTAAACAAACTTAGCTATGTTTTTCACCAAGTTTGGTCCCCATAAAGTACTAGTGTTGCAAGCAGCGCTTTTTCGGCATTTAGGGTGTTGTGCAGCTATTTATTGTGGTGAAAATTATATTAAGCACTGGAGAGATTTATTCACATGGAATTGGAGATAGGGCTGATAGATTTATTTTAAATATATTGTGAATCTGCGAAAATATCTTTTCAGCAGATGAATATACTTTTTAACCTTTCTCCCGAAAATTTACATACAGGCTCGAAAATATGCGAGTAACATTCAAATATCGTCGCTTGGATGGAAAATTGCCGGAAGCGTCATTTTGACAATTTGTGGTTTTTGGATATCTTCTTTAGTTTCCGAGTAATTGACTAAAATGTTTTCGGTTATTTGGTACAAATTGCGTTAGTATTGCTGTCGTACTAAACTAATCAAAATCTTTCAAATAGAGTTATCTGTTCTTATTTAGTTTCCGACATATTCAGCTTTATCATGAGTTTCATTTTCTAGAACCGGGTCACTTTTTACTTTTCGTTTGCGTGTATTCACTACAGGTGGATGAAAAAACTGTTGGCGAAATTTGGTTCGGGCGAAACTCACGATTAGGCTGATTAGTAAAAAGTATCGTTAATTTATAAAAATTGTTATCACATTTTGGCGTATATCATTGAAACTGACTGCAAATTTTTTGACAAATATCGTATTCGACAAAAATTTATTAAACTCATAAATGGTTGACACTAAACTAAAAAAATAAAACAATTTAAGAGTTTCATGAACTAGTACATAGAATTCTCCGACACTTTGGAGAAAATCTGTAGTCTAGTTCCCTCAGTATATCCAGTAAACAAACTTACCTATTTTTTTTTTACCAAGTTTGGTCCCCATAAAGGACTAGTGTTGCAAGCAACACTTTTTCGGCAATTAGGGTGTTGTGCAGCTATTTAATGTGGTGAAAATTATTTAAGCACTGGAGAGATTTATTTACATGGAATTGGAGATAGGGCTGATAGATTTATTTTAAATAAATTGTGAATCTGCGAAAATATCTTTTCAGCAGATGAATATACTTTTTAACCTTTTTCCCGAAAATTTACATACAGGCTCGAAAATATGCGAGTAACATTAGGTTTGTATAGTAACTTCTCCAGTAAAACATTGCAGCGAGAGCGTAAAAGCAAAATAGAGCGTAAAATTGAGAAGAAGAGAAAACTAGCAGAAGAGGTTATTGAACACAAAACTAGCAAAAACTTGCAAGAGAACAGTTGTTGCACTGCTTTGACAATCTGCTGTAAACATTTTACTATTTATAAATCAGTTTTAAACTCTTTGCTTTACACACAAGCACTTACACTGTTCAGTACATCATTAATATTATGATTTCCACTCATTTTATTTTTGTTTGTGCCAAGGCGAATCAATATAAGGTGATAGCAGGAGTACAAAAACAAAAATTTACATGTATTTTGTTTTTGCTTTGGCGGCATAAACTGTCAAAACCTGTAAGTGTGAGTAGAAATTCAAACAAAATTTTTCAATTTGATATCAGAAGCCGTGCGGCGAAACACATACACAAAATCAACTGAGCTAGTAACACCACTTTTTATATATTCTTTTGACATTTATTCTTTTTCTTCTTCTGCTAGCTAATTTCTGCTAGTAAAAATTTCACTAGCAAGAATTTGCAGCTGTCTCGTGTTGTTACGCTCTCGATTCAGTGCTCTCTTGCAAATTTTTTGGGTTATCATACACTTTTCCAGTAAAAGTTTGCAGGTTCCAGTACAAATTAGTACTGACTATTGGTAACTATACAAACCTATTCAAATATCGTCGCCTGGATGGAAAATTGCCGGAAGCGTCATTTTGACAATCTGTGGTTTTTGGATATCTTCTTTAGTTTCCGACTAATTGACTAAAATTTTTTCGGTTATTTGGTACAAATTGCGTTAGTATTGCTGTCGTACTAAACTAATCAAGATCTTTCAAATAGAATTATCTGTTCTTCTTTAGTTTCCGACATATTCAGCTTTATCATGAGTTTCATTTTCTAGAACCGGGTCACTTTTCGTTTGCGTGTGTTCACTACAGGTGGATGAAAAAATTGTTGGCGAAATTTTGTTCGGGCGAAACTCACAATTAGGCTGATTAGTAAAAAGTACGGTTAATTTATAAAAATTGTTATCACATTTTGGCGTATATCACTAAAACTGACTGCAAATTTTTTGACAAATGTCGTATACGACAAAATTTTATTAAACTCATAAATGGTTGACACTAAACTAAAAAAAATAAGATAATTTAAGAATTTCAAGAACTAGTACATAGCATTCTTCGACACTTTGGAGAAAATCTGTAGTCGTGTTTCTGAGAAATTACATTCCAAACTTCAATCGTGAGTTACCGAAAGTAACTTGTGACAATCTTTTATCCAGGGATCTACATAAATTATAATTGTCATTATTTTCGCAGTTGGAGTATATGCCAGACGAGTAACAGGTATATACATACAAGGATACCTAAATTAGCGCGTTGAACTTGTATATTTATCTCTCTCCAACGCATTAATTCTATATACGTAGGTACCAACGCCTGACAAAGTTATGTCTAAATTTAATAATCGCTTTATGACAAAATATTCATGGAATGTATTCGTAGATTTTTATTTACTTCATTTCATACATTAGCATTGATGTTTTGTTTTTCATACATTAGTATTGATGTTTTTTACTAAATACCAGGAATAAATATTTAATAAAAAACTATTTCATTTAAGCTTAACCAACTTTTAGTTGCTCGGAGCTAATTTTGGAACGCTTCACGAAATATTTTCATAGACAGTAAATGCAACCCTGGGTGCATCATTAACGAGCTGAAAAACCAAACAAATAAAAAAATTCCATCTGAACCAATATTCCCAAAAATTATAAAGCAAAACAAAAACCATTTTTTCCAATTTATGCACTGTTATTTTTATTATTGCAATACAATTTCGCAGCTCTTCAAACATTTTCCACATTATGCTCTAGGGCTAGTAGTTTCCGACCCCATTTGCTCGTTTTTTTTTTTCAATTCTGAATTTAGGCTAGGCTTCATGGGAACTTACTGTGGGTGAAAACAGACCACATTTTGTAAACTGAATTGTGATATTTAATTTTATCTTATAATGAAAAATGAATTTAATGTGCAATTTTTTAAGTTTACTAGCTTTAAGACAACTTTTAATTTTCTTTATATATTGCATGCTTTAGTTTTAATTCTGTTTAAGTTAAGTTGTAAAGGTGAAAATAGGCCTCCTGGGCAACCG
>NW_016161209.1:53372-54178 GCF_001687245.7 Rhagoletis zephyria
TTAAAATGTTTTCCATATATAGATTTTATCCAAGACCCATTTTCCATCTGTTCCGTTAATATTTATATTTATATATTTTGTATAATGTTTCTATGATGATCTAATATATATTTAAAATTCCTTTCTAGAAATCCTTTAATTTCATCACTTTTCATATTGTGTTTGATTGTAGTATCTAGTTTAACCGTTATCTTTTAATAGAACAGCCCTGTTTAGAAATTAGCTGTTTAATAGAGCAGCCTTGTTAAGCAGTTAGCTGATTAATAGAATAGTATATACAGTTGATTATTTTATAAGTGATCACTTTCAATATAAATGATAGAAAAGCCGAGTAAATATCTAATGTTTCTTACATGCACTATTTTGGTGAATTCTCGTATCTAGAAATTTCATATTTTTCCCCATACATTTTCGACTCTGATACAATTTTTCATAGAACTAATAATTATACAAAACCTCAATTAAAATACAGTTTGTATTAAATTTATCAACTTATACAATTTTCATTAATTTTCATACAAGTACTAATTTTATTAACTCACATAAGTTCCAGATTTTCATATAATAGTCTTATTAACTCATACAAGTAATAATTTTTCATACAAGTATTAAATAAATAATTGTTTATTAATTCACATAAGTTCTAAATTTTCATAGATATTCTCTATGTGCAAAAAAAGTCAAGTAATGTCTAATGTAAAAGTCTAAGGTTTCTTGCATGCATTATTTTGATGAAATTTTATATTTATCAATTTCTTATATATTTTTTTTTCATATGTATATTTTCGGTTCTGCTAAAATTTTTT
>NW_016161210.1:0-7281 GCF_001687245.7 Rhagoletis zephyria
TTATTTTTTTATTTAAGATGGGAGGTGCCACGCCCCCTTTTCCGATACCACACATTTTTCTCCATGAGTATGGAATTAGTTCATATGTCTCTATACCTAAATCTAGTAATCTACCACAAATATTTCAAGAAAAACACCAGATGAAAATTTTTGTTAGTATGGGAGGTGCCACGCCCTCTTTACCGAATCGGGGAAACTTAACACAAACCATCTGCATAATAGCACGACTATGCCGTATAAATTTGGTTGAGATCTNAGATCTTGCACTTATTTTTTATATATAAGATGGGAGGTGCCACGCCCTCTTTTCCAATACCGCCCATTTTTCTCCATGAATATGGAATTATTTGATATACCTCTATACCAATTTCCGCTACTCTACCACAAATATTTCAAGAGATATACAATATAGAAATTTTAGTTAGTATGGGAGGTGCCACACCCTCTTTTACAATAAATCGATACCAAGTGCTAGTAGGTACTTTTCAATGAACACTTCCAGAGATATGGAAAATGTGCAGTAGGTGTTCGAAATTAAAAAAAAAAAAAACAGTAAAAATGCTGTTATAATAGATTTTCGCAAATCCATAACCTTTGTCTTATTCGCTCCAACACTTCGTATATAGTAATATCATGTGACTAATAACATATGGACATCTGTTTGCTTGACTTTTGAGTGGCATACACACATAACGTCGTTTAAAGTACAAAACCGCGTAACTAACATTTGCTGCCAAAAATTGGATTTTCTCAGACAAGCTCTTGGCCCAATCTTTATCCATTCGTCCTGAAATATACTAGCCAGAAATGCAATTGATTTATAAAAAAGAGAACCATTTTGAAACATGAGTGTTTTTACTCTCTAGAAAATAGTTTTTGCAACCACATATACGCGGTTTTGCATTATCTTGATACCCGGTTTTGTATTTTAAAAGACGATATATGTATGTGTGTAGACCTCAGACGTTTTATGTGGGTGTTGTTGTTGAAGTTGTATGCAATATGCTTAAAAACACGCCTACACGGATTTCGTATGCATATCTGTACATACATATGTGAACATAAAAGCTGAAATTCCTGTACTAAGAACATTCCTAGGTTTGAGTGCATAACATAAACATACATATGCACATACAATATCCCCTCTGGTGCATCTGCGTGTTTTTTTAGTTGCGCTAAATTCGGTCTCAAGCTTGCAATAGCAAATAACCATGGCATCAACAAAGTCAGCCAACAACTACGGACTGAGATTGCAAGCCAATTTACGTAGTTTCTGTTCCTCTATCCGTCAGTTGGCTCCACTGTTATTCAAGCGTTCAGTTCCCGATTTGTAGTTGGTTGGCTTTGTTTTCATATGTGTTTAAATCGAATTAGGGAAAAACAGCAACCCAAAACTTTAGCTGCAACATCTGTCCGTCTAAGTAAAAATTATTCAAACTGATATGAACATACATACGTAAAAATCCTTCATTTACGCGTCCGTTTATATGTATGTATATCGTAGGAAAGTTTACGTTGCGACAGGTGGCAAAATAGATGGAATGACGTACTGTTTGGGCATTATGTGTAATGGAATGAACATCGTGAAGGATTTAAAAATTCAAAGCTTACGCTGGCTTGGGAATGCCGTATGCATGGATGACGGCGCTCCGGTGAAAACATCCGCCGACCCGGTAGCCATGGTTGGACAACGAAAACATGGTGTTCACGAACGTAACAGCTGACCAAGGGCAAAAGAAATGTTGTCAGTTTGCAATAATCGCTTGTCTATACTTTCAAGGTTAAGTCATTTCCAAGCATTGAAATATAGATCATTGTAATAGCATTTCGACGGTCGCTGGAAGTTTAAACAACCCCAAAACGATTTTGTTCGCTATATATTTGTATGCGACATTTTTCTGAAGAAGTACGTTTGAACTACTGTTAATTTTGTATAAAACACCTTAAATAAAAATGGATGTCGGAATCTTTTTTAATCACCCGAAAGAAAAGACTCTGCCATTTACTTTTAAAAAATAATTTCATTCAAATATTTGCCGTGACTTCGCTGAGGGTGGTCTATCCGGAAGGTTCAATTTCCAATTACCGTTTCAAGCATTGGGCGAGTAATGTTGGCTTCCAAGTTTTGAATCATAGCTGACTTATCGACGAAGACTTCTGACTTCACATGACCCCAAAGAAAACAAGTAAAGAACTATATGTTCAGTAAACTGCATGATAAGCAAGAGTATTTAACCCGATGTCAAACAGTTTCGATAATATACTATGCGATATTGAAATAATTGTAGCAATTTTGGTGGAAATCGATAAGGGGGCTATCAATATACATTTATGTTGTCATAAGAAGGTGGTGCCACGCCCACTTTACAAAAACCAATAATATTGTGTCTTTTTCAGAGATTGTTGTAAGTAGGCGTGTTTAGTTATTGAAATTTTGGATTTTTCGTATTTCTGAAATTTACCATTATATGGTAGGTGGCCGTAATTTTAGTCCGATTTCAAAAATTTTCTACATATTGCCTCTTTTCAGCCAAGGTTGATAAATGTACAGAGTTTGGTAGAAATTGACTAACCAGTTACCGAGATACACATATATATATGTAAGTGGGCCGTGCAACGCCCGTTTTTCTAAAAATTTCCTTAAGCTGCATTTTCTGATGAGAGGTTTTGAGTAAATTAGCTTAAAGCTCAAACAGACGACAGCGTTGATCCGGACTAACTCGGACTTAATCCGGATCAACTGCAGTTAATTCCCGAGTTGATCCGGATCAACGCTGCCGTCTGTTTATGCTTTTAAATAGTTACAAATTTATCGCAGTTTTCGTATTTCTGTAAATTACCGTTATATGGTAGGTGAGCATGGTTCTTGTCTGACTTTAAAAATTTCCAAAGGGTTTCTTAAGGTGGGGATTGGTGAAGGGACTACAAATACACAGCATTTCATCGTTGAGGGTTGCCACGTTTTTTAATACTAATTTGAATCCTTTTAATTTCACCGGGATTTTTTTGTAAGCATGTATGTGTTCACAGTACATTTGCACTCAAAATATGTCCTCTCCAACCTGGCGTATTTCTTATAAGATTGTCATTTAATTTTGATGTCAAATATTTTTAAATTTATTAGATTCAAAAAGTACAAATTTTTTAAATCTTTTTCAAGAACACCCTGTTTGTCGAATATTGACGATACTTTTGCAAATCAACATTATTTTTTCAAAGTTTTTTAATTTAATTTTGTTTCACTGAGGTACTTCCTAATCTAAGATATTAACGAGTTGATAATATTTTTTTGTATCGATATAATTTGTATGAAAAGTAGTATTTGATAGGCGTAATATTATTTAACAAATTTCATTTACAACCCTTACCTTAGCATTAAAAATTCGAAAGAGAGTTTGTTTGTTTGTTACGCTTTCACCCTGAGTTTAAATATGTTGAGTTTTATTGAAATAAATAACACATAATTTAAGATACAGAAGTTTCATACATATCTATACTCAGCGAAGCATGTGAGGCAAATCTAGCATTGCATAAAAACGAGTTTTTAATTAAAACTATCCAATTGATCATTACTTGATACTGAAACCTTAAACACTTTAAAGTGTATGCATTCGAGTTATTATAAGTTATGCAAAAGCAAAGCTCGGTGAACCTGGTATTGCAGTTTTATAACCCATACAATTTTAGTCAAAGGAGGTGCAAGCTGGTTTTTTGACATTTAGCTGAGAACGGTCTTCCGCATTTTGTTCTACAAGAAACGCATGCTTAGGTATATGGGAAAAAGTGCATAAACCCATCAGAAAAAAATCATTGTAGTTTTCCCATATAAGCGTGAATTTCTTATGCAATAAAGTGCGGAGGACCGTACGCAGCAAAATCTCAAAATATCAGCGTCAGCTTGAAAAGATTGCACTTGTTACAAAAAAAAATAGCAAAAGCCGTCACCAAAAAAAGTATTAACAAGCAATGCCACCAGGAACACTACTGAACCTGGGCCCTGTCGGGTTGTAGTGTGCATCTGTAGCAACTCAGCCATGGTTGCCACAGGTTAATAAATATAAGTAAACGATTTAGTAAAATGTTTATTTATGGTTTTCTTTCATAGAAATTTAGGTGTGCATTAATGAACGCATGTGTCCTTTTCCTAGACGGTGTGTAAAATTAAATGTATTTGAACAAACATTTCAGTAACTATTTTAGGAGTTTTGTGGTTGAAATTATTCGTTGGCCTGAAAAATCGTTTATTATACAGAAGGGATAAACATTTTTCAAAACGAAACTAGTGAAACGAACAACAACTGAATTCGGACATATGTACATATGCATCCACACAGAAATGTATGTATGTATGTAACAGCTATTTCAAGTGTTGAGAAAATCTATAGAAATGCAAGCATTTACCGTTTAGCCACTACAATTTTCCAAGTACTGTGCAAACTTGTGCTCGTATGAAGTGTACACAAACATGCACGAAACTGTGTACTGCACGTTGCTTACTAATTTAAAAGTTTCAGAAATAAAATAACAGTTTCCGAACAGTTTGCGCCATATATTCATATGTACATGAATGTCTGCAAGTTCATTCCAATGGTGCTGCAGGAAATCGTAGCTGGTTCGAAAAATTCTACGGTTTTTCATTACACATATTCATATTGAACAGGTGTATATTACTGAGCATTTCCTGCTGTTTTATATGATTTTCGAAAACAAATCCTAGCTTCGTTTACTTCTACCGAACAGCTGTTAAAAGCTCTGAATTTCTTTTCGATTTCCAACCAGCTCTTGAGTGTTGTGCAAACAAACTTCATCACCATCAATGTCACCAAATGTTGAGTGTGTTAGAATTTCTGGATATGAATGAATATAATATTTCCGCAAGTTTTACTTAATGGCCAATTTAATTTTAAATCCTTTTCAGTGGAGTGTAACTATAAGTTTTTGAATTTTAACCGAGTTATTATAAGTTTGTTCATTCGAGTTTTTACCCAAATGTTGTTTCATCCTTTTCCTGGTATACCATACCACATGGTTATTAAACTATATTTCTATGTTGGAGCCTAGACTGACGCTATAGACTCATTTAATAAAAGTTTTGGCTAAAAGCTATAGTTACTAATATATTGTAAGTCAACTTTGGAGTATACTAGAACCCAAGAGAAGAAAAGGATTAAATAGAAATCAATCATACGGACTATGCTTGCCCAATTCGGTGAATACCTATTATGTAACAACATATCAATTTAGTAAATTGAAACAAATACGCGAAGTTGACACGAAAGGTTTATAATTTTAAAGAGCATTGAGCAGTCCTTTAGACTCAACCTTGATTTACAATGCCCCAATATTTCTACTTTACTCCGGCTACTTTTGTGTACTTTAGGGAACCCTTTTTGCAATTATAAGTGCTTTTGAAGCCAACTAACAATATATGCACATTATCTATTTTTATATGGAAGAAAATGCGCAACACCCTCGAACAAAGAATTGTCAAAAATCTACGGTATTTTCTAGCGACTCCAAGCTTCCACTTTATTACACTTATGAATATTTATACCAAAAACAAAGAAGTTCTAAAAAACTTGAATAAAAAGTGTGAAATTTGGATGAACATTTGTCGATTTTTTGGTAATTGTTACAAAGTTAGAAACTTTGTAGTTTTACGGATTTTATTGTAGCATGAACTATATTTTTATAAAAAAATACTAAAATTTAAATAACCCAAAATATTTTCAAAATATGGAAAAATTTGACTGACACTCACAGCAGATGTCAACGTGATCTATGCGTGGCAAACCATGCCCTATTTTTCAAGGAAAAGAATTATTAAGGGGTCCAGTCTTGTCAGTTAATCAGTCATATCATATTTTGTTATATACGATGCCATGTTTTCTCCCAAATTTCGGTAAGTTAGCACGATGTCCATGTTTCCACGAGAAGTCTACAAATAGTCAAGGCTGCAACCAGCCTCTCCGATACTGGATCGATACAAGCATGACAAGGTTGTTGCAGAATAAAATAATTGCTACATTTATTTACTATTGTAAATTTTAATTTATGTATAAAGTTTCTACTTTAACCTGATAGTCTCTAACATATGGTATCTCTGAACGTAAATTGTTTCGATAAGATAGAAACCGAGCAAAGCTGCGTCAAAATGGCGAACTTAACTTCCTTTTTCAAATAGCGTTAAATAGTTAAATAGCGAAAAAGTTATACAAATTTATTGTTATCTGTGATTTTTTCACATATTAAAACTTCGAACTAGCATCTTTAGCTTGTACGCACGTTCAAATATATGTGTTTTATTTCGAGTGCATCTACTCATACGTCTATGAGCAGCCGCTGCCGTAACAAAGGTAAATAATATTTCGACGCTACCGACATATATTTTAGGCATTTCCCTACTGGCCTCGAGCGTACCGTAAGTGAATAGAGGGCTCAGATTGCCACCTGGCTCTCTGAGTAAAGAAGTCAAACTAGCGATGGTACTATCGATAGTATCGATAGTTTTATTTTTTTGCCCCTATCGATGAGTAGTGATAGTTTCTCTCAAAAAAGGTTAAACTATCGATAGTACTAGTTGACTATCGATAGTACTAGTTGACTATCGATAGTTTAAAACCACTAGCACAGCCGATTTTATTTATAATGTATCCATGTATCTGCGCGTCAGTTTTTTAAGTTTGCCAATTTTTTATTATAAGTGATACTTTCTAATGACCGTTTGCTCAAGCAACCTTTAATTAAAAAGCTCATTTTTATTTAAACGTTGCTTCAAACCATAAGGCTATGTCTGAAGTAAAGCATTTCTATTATCGGTGTTTAACGTTTGTATGTTTCTTAACTGTATACGAATCAAAAAATTATTGTACGAAATTTAAACAAAATATATCATATTTGAAAATTTATAATAAGCAACAATTAAACAAGGTAACAGTGATTTTGTTGCGGCAAATGATAAAGCTGGTTTTGATATACTTTCTTATGCTCACGGTGGGCAGGAAGCGAAGATAGGTTGCATAAAAATGTCGACAAAATCTGAAAGCAGGGTTGTATTTGTTGATATCTTAAGGTTAAGAATCCGCTTAAATTGAAATCCTAGCTGCTCCTGTTTTAAAGATATCCACATTTTATATACTTCTGATAGGATATATTTGCAAAAGAGGAAGGCGTACTTCTCGATAATTAGAGCATATTTATACGAAAAGAAATCTCATACAAATCTGTTCCCCTTTTTTAACTCACTAAAACGGATCAAATCAATGTGAAACATTTTCATTT
>NW_016161210.1:7964-16027 GCF_001687245.7 Rhagoletis zephyria
AAAAATCTTAACGAACTCCGCACAGCTTTGAAAAGTACTGGAATTTCTCAAACTGTCAAAATCCATTTTATCCTTAAACATTTAAAGCAATCTATTTCATTCTTGAATAACGATGGTTTAGGATTATGGTCCGAGCAGGCCGGGAAGTCAGTTCATAGGGAATTCATTAAATTCTGGGATAGATTCAAAATAAATATGATTGATAAACCAACTTTTGTGAGTCGCCTGAAGAAAACTGTAATGACATTTTCATTCCAGCATATATAAAAACTTAACTAAATAATAAAATATTTAAATACTAAAATGTTGATATCTTTAAAACAGGAGCAGCTAGGATTTCAATTCAAAGGGATTCTTAACCTAAAAATATCAACAACTACAACCCTGCTTTCAGTTTTTGTCGACATTTTTATGCAACCTATCTTTGCTTCCTGCCCACCGTGTGCTGATTACGAGTCCGTAAGCATAAAATTTCCATCAGCTCCAGATTTTGAGAAAAACGAAGTCAAAGTGTCAAAAACTCGCGTTTTTGCAATATTTTAGAAAGTCTATCACAAAAAACAAGAGGTGATAGAACCTTAAATTAAAGCCATAACTCTCGGCTACTATCCCTGCACCTTGACCTGATGGTCACTAAAAGTCATTTATTGAACAATATAAAAATACTGGAATAAATACTGTGCTATTGAAAAAAATAAATAAGTTTTGCTAAAATCAGTTTTTGCTGTTAAATAAATAACTATAAGTGACCTAAGGGTTAAGGTTCTGGGATGGCATTTTAAGCGATTGTAGTAGAAAGTTCAAGCCTTAATTTCAGCTCAAGTGGAAGGCTCTATCCCCTTTTGTTTAATTGCGGTGGGTTCGCACAACATCAGGTTTTGCTGTTCAATAAATGACTATAAGTGAACATCAGGTCAAGGTGTAGGGATGGTATTTTCAGGGATAGTAGTCGAGACTTCTAGCTTTAATTCAAGCCTAATACCGCCTAGCTAGAGCTTCTGAAATATTGGCAAAAACAACCCGATTTTTTGACATTTTGACCTCGTTTTTCACAAAATCTGGAGCTGATGGAAACCTTATGCTCATAGATTCGTAACTGACAAGTCAATCAAAAACAGCTGTAACATTTGCCGCAACAAATTTTTTCCCATTTTTGTTGCCATGTGTTATAGATCATAAGAAGAAGCTTTCTTTACTGGGCTCATAATTTTATTTTTAATTGTAAGCTTCAGTAATAGATATGTAAATAAATAAAAAAAATTCGATAATAAAATGCTTTACTTAGACAGAACTATACATGTTAAAGCAATATTATAATAAGTGAATTTTTAAGTTAAAAGTTACTTAAGAAAACGGCCCTACGTGTGTTTATATTTTCAATATTTTGTTCTTTTGTTTTTCGATGCCGTCCCTGTTAATTTGGAACAGTTTTTAACATTACATTGACTATAGTCAATATAGCTATAGATAGTANGTCCCTGTTATTTTGGAACAGTTTTTAACATTACATTGACTATCGATAGTACTATCGATGGTAGCGTTTGACACTATCGGTAGTATTGCTGGAAACTATCAACGAGGAATGATAGTTTTTTTCTGAAACATAGAACCTATCGATGGTGGCACTATCGATAGTTTTACAACTCTATCTCTGAGTAGGTATATTTTAAATTCCCTTACCGCCACTATACGCAACGGCAGCCAATCGACAGCTTCTTTAATAACAGAAACACAGCTGTGATATGGGAGCCTAAATTCAGGGTTGGTGGAGATTTCCTTTATCGACCTTTCATTGCAGGAATCTTGAGGTTTATATTTTCATCGTAGAATATTACTAGTAGTTAAGGAGTTCAAACGCTCTTACGCTCTTTCCAAAATCGAGTATCACTTAAAGCATGTTCACATTATGGTAATTTATGGCTCATTCGTAATTTTTAAACAAATTGTAAAAGCTGTCAATAAATTAAGAAGAAATGAGATAATCCCTAATTCTTAATCCTTATATATATATAATCCTTAATTCTTATATACATATATGGGGCGTTCTTTGTCAGAAAACCCACCCCCGCCCCCCCTGCACTCTTTAATTTTTGAGATAAATTAATGATTTTGGGCTTAAGTTTTTTCTTAACTAATCTAGTTTTTTATGTCGTATGGCGAATTTTGACACTTTTGTGATTTATAAGCGTTTTGGTCACTTTTTTGGCCAAAGATACGTACGAAAGATTTAAAAATGCGAAGAAAACTATTTGGGTGTTTTTTTCTGTTTTTTACAAGGGCATTTAATTCCTTGTCAAAAAATAAAAATATTTTAAGATTTTAGAAATTTTAAAAAGTTAACCCTTTTCGGCAAAAGTGGGTAAAAAAATATTAAATTTAATACTTTAACAATTATTCTATCCATAATAAGGCACCCTAGGAAAAAATTTCGTAGAACTAAACTTACTTAGAATTTGCCAAAAAATACCAATAACTTAAAAAAATGTAAATTTTTGGATTTGCATTTGGCAATTTTTTTTGAAAAATTAAGGTGTTCAAAAAAATCTGAAAATTCGCACCCATGTTTTGTAGCATAATTTAAGCATTTTTTGTTAAATGATTAACCCTCTAGTAGGCTGAACCGCCTCCAGACGGTCGTTAACTAAACACGTATTTAGAGCACCTATAACAATTTTTTTCTATATTCGAAAAGCACGATCTTTAGAAAAAAAGCGTACCTTTACGGCGAAATAAATTTGAATCCGTTATGTCAACCCGTTTTATTTTAACCGGTAGTTGATATTACAGATTGTGAACGACACGGTTAAAATTAATTATTTCTTGCTATTTAGTAATTTCGTAATTAAAGAAATTTTTTCTTTTGAAACATTTTTTGATACAAAAAAATTCAGTGGGTTTCGTAGTTAAATGCACAGTATTTTGATATAAGCTTTATAATTATGTCACTATTCGAAGTGGAGAAAATTGCTTTCGAACACAGACCGTCTACAGACCGGCTTGCCGACATTACATAAACCCAGTTTGAATTTTTGACCGTCTGCAGACGGGATTGCCGGCTCGTAGGCCAACATTGTGTAAGAGAAGCTGAAAATACTTCAAAGTATATCGGCGAGCCCGTCTCCAGACGGTCTTTGTTTTTCTCCTCTGTAGGAAAAAGTTACTGTCACAGATCATTTTTGGATTTCTCGTGCTAAAATCACCCATTCCTGAATTTTTCAACTCATATATAAATTGGCCTACTAGAGGGTTAGATGTTGATTTCTGGATTTATGGGATACCATACCTCAAAGAGTAAAATGTGCAGAGGTGAACGATATTTTTTGACTAATTATTTCGGATGATTAGGTTTTGGCCCACTTTCGCGTTAAAGGGTTAATTTTAGAAAAAAATATTATTCAACAAAAAATGCTTAAATTATGCTACAAAACATGTATGCGAATTTTCAGATTTTTTTTGAACACTTGAATTTTGCAAAAAAAAAAATTTGCAAAATGCAAAACCAAAAATTGACATTTTTTTTAAGTTATTCGTATTTTTTGGCAAATTCTAAGTAAGTTTAGTTCTACGAAATTTTTTCCTAGGGTGCCTTATTATGGATAGAATAATTGTTTAAGTATTACATTTAATATATTTTTAATCCACTTTTGCCGAAAAGGGTTAACTTTTTAAAATTTCTAAAAGTTTAAAATATTTTAATTTTTTGACGGAATAAGAAAAAAGTGACCAAAACGCTTACAAATCACAAAATTATAAAAATTCGCCATACGGCATAAAAAACTAGATTAGTTAAGAAAAAATTTAAGCCCAAATCATAAATTTATCTCAAAAATTAAAGTGTGCAGAGGGGGGGGGGCGGATTTTCGGACAAAGAACGCCCTATATATATATATATATATATATATATATATTTATATATAATATTATAAATCCGAAAGTGAGTTTGTTTGTTTGCTACGCTTTAACTACTCAACCGATCATAATGAACCTTTGTACACTGCCGTCATTTAGCCCAATTTAAAATATAACATAAATTTAATCTCGACTAGACAAGGGGTCGCCTCTCATACAAACGGAAAATTTCATACTGCATTTCTCAGGAAATATTTTTGATAGATTATTGGAACTTGGTATGGAGATATATAAAATCATTAGGTACGCATTGATGAGAGCTGCCAACTTTTAAAAAAATCTAATTCAACTGTAATTTAGGGAGTTATTTATTTGAAATTTATATTAAAAATTGATGTCAAGAGCCTTAAAAAAGCTTGTAACGTAGCTCCCCCACGCTACACTTACAAACATATGTACATACGTACATATCTACATACTTACGTACAACTATACATGCATACTTAAACCACGCATTTACATACCCAGTAGAAATCGGTTGTATGCATTTTTGAAGGATGCTTGCTATATGAGTAAATAAGTGTGAACAATTCATGCGTAGTCATGAATTTCCACGAATAAATTCAAATTCTAGCGAATCGCAAGCGAATATACGTTGTCGTTGTTTTAAGTACATTTTTTGATAAATTTGAAGTGAAATTTTTGTAATATATTCAGTCTTGTACAAAGATTTTAGTGAACGGATGTGTTGTGCGATACTATTTTTAGCACAAACGATCTTTTACAAGATATGCATTTGCATATATATGTAAGTGCTACTTGTTTGTACGTCCCCGTATATTAACATGTATCAGGAAGGTAGCATTTACATATGGAGATCTTATAAGAATGCTTTAGTACTGTTCCATTAATGCATTTTTGTATGTTTGAAAGATTAATACAGCCATATGCATACAGCAGTAGTACAAGTGTATGGTTAGAGTACGCATACACTCTGAGAAACCACGCGTCTTAAATGGAAATGAACTGGCATGTATACACAGCAGCAAGCGCATGCCACCCGCAGCAATTTCGTATGCATACAATTTCTACTGGGTACATACATACATATCCAGATACATACATATCCACCCTGTGGGGAAAAGCTCTAGTTCTGAACTGGTGTGCTTCTAGTACTTTTAGACCCAGTACTGGTTCGCGATAAATCTCTTTTGCATGCAAACAACTGGCGAATTTAACATGGCGATGTCCTAGGAAGTGTCAATTGCCCCCCGCTGCATCCCTTTTTCATAAGTTCCGAACTAGTCCATAATTCTATATTTCCGAACCAGTTCTAAAATCGACAGACAAAAGAAAAAAGTATCATGATTTTTCAATCTTTTTGGTTCTTCCGTGTGTGCGATTTTAAATTGTTTTGGATGAAATATGTTTTCAATTTGAAATTAAATTTGTTTGAATGATTGTAAGAAATGTACGTTTACATACCTTTAGCTGTAGCTGAGTTTGCAGAGCTGCTCGCTGTTATTTCTTAGATTCCAGACTGTCCCAAGATGTTGCAATGTTAACACAAATTTTAGTTTTCTATTACCAAGCTATGAAAAAGCATCTGCGAAGCACAGAATAGAAACGTATTTGAACGGAAAAGCCGCCGAACACATATCTATGTAAAGTAAACAAGCCCCTGCTGCATCCCTTTTTCGATAGTTCCGAACTAGTTCTAAATTCGACAAATAAGATCTAGTTCGTTCTGCATCTCTTTTTCTATAGTTCCGAAGCAGTTCTAAATTCGTCACTTAGATATAGATTACTAGTGAAAAAAAATGAAAAAATTAGTTTTTAAAAGTACCACTTTTCGCCGATTTTGGACTGGTGGGGATCTAGCTCCTATCGGACTAGTTCCTTTTTGGCGATAAAGACCTAGTACGAAACTAGAAATTTGATTCACTAGTCCGTGGTTTCCCTGCAGGGCAGATACATACATACAACTATACATACGCTACGCACGTATATTCATAAAACTTTACATACATACAGCTATGCGTATGGACAATCAAAGCAAAGCACGCAAAAGTGCACAGCAACCAAAAGCATTCGTGCACACCAATACTCCGCGAAAATTCATTACGCAAGCATGCCAAAAATCGCAATCTTCATTCGGTTCGCAACCGGTACATTAAAAACCGACTTAAGTTGATCGACGCTAACTCAGCCAGCATCAGCTTCCGTAGGTAATGGGCGCATCGAGACGACTTAGGCCGCGTAACCTTGAGCGCCCCCGGCTCGCCCTACGGGAAAGGCCGAAAGGTTGAAGGGGCTTGTGAGAGGGGGAATAGTCCTCGCACAGACCCCAAACCCACTCTTTTTATAAAACCGGTCTCAGTGGACAGGAGCCTAAGGGTCTGCGAAGTATGCATAATCAGACCATAAGCCATAGTTGCCAACTTGGTGCTTTAAGCACTTGATTTAGTGCTTTTTGAAAATTAAACGCTTAAAAAAATTATTTGGCACCTAGTGCCTTTTTTAGTGCTTTTTTTTTGAACTCAAATTACTCCGATATAGTAGCTGTGGCAGCACTGAATTTACAAAAATCTACAAATTTAAATGCATTTAAATACAACCATGATTGATAAAAAGCTGAACTTGCAAACCCACCTTGTTCAATTCTATTCGCCTTGAAAATGCTAGTAGATATGCGAGTAAGTTAAGTATTTCTTTTTTTCTTTTATAAATATTTGTACAGATTTTGTTTTTTTTTACCACCTGAGTAAAACCCATCGTTTCTTGGTGCTGAACCCAAATCTGGCCGCACAAATGCTCTAGTACTGGGATTGCTAGATATTCTACCCCCAGATTACGAAGAACACGTGTTTTTGCGATATTTGAGGTTATATAATGAAAACATAATTTTTTTTGCTCATTTCTACTTATGGCATGATTTTCGTTTGTTGGGATTCGATTTTTCTTTCTTGAGATATATCAGTTTTAATGTGCAGTACTTCGGTATTACGTCGTAAGCATGAGTTATTATAGCATGTGGCTTTTCAATCGTTATGAGCGAAAAAGTTTTGTTTATTAATTTATGTGTGCATCCTTGTAAATATTTTTAATTTTTTTGTTTTTGTTAAATACCAACTGTTATGAAAAAAGCATCCTTTGATTAAAAAAAATTTGGTGCTTTTAGTTTGGTAAAACGCTTTTTTCCAAGTTTTTGGTGCTTTTTGAAAATGAAAAGTTGGCAACACTGCCATAAGCCTCCTGCCCACTTAGATTACCGCGTAACGAGCAGTGTTGCCGCGAATCATTTTTAGTGGTAGCCAAATTCCTTTAACAAAAGGGCTAAAAAAGAGCTAAAGAAAGTCGTTGTGACTAAAAATGGTAGCTAAATTTTTTTACTTACATATACATATATAAGTATACATGCAAACATTTTAAAAAAGTAATGGTATAGAAGAACAATGAACACTGGGTAAAAAGCTAAACCTTTTTATATAAAAGGGGAAATATACAACACCACCTTGCTGGCTCCATCAAGTGATTGTACCATCCGGCTCGAAGCATATAACTTACCAGCATGCTGGTACAATATTTATTTCTTTACAAATGAGGTCCAGGAAAGATCGAAATGATTAGAGCCGAAATTTTACAATTTTTCTACCATTTTGTTAAACATTGTTTTTTTTTTTAATTCACAACTGCAATATCGCGAACTTTATCTTCCACAAACACGGCTTTGACTCATATAGTGCAGGAAATTTCCGCCAAAATACTTTTTACTTGGAAAATTGAGCTAATTTCGCCACTTACGACACCAGCATGCTGGTACAATCATAAAATTTTCAAATAGTTTTTGAAGTCGCACCAGCAGCTGGTACAATCACACCAAAGAACATACGCGGTCAATCGACTTGCTGGGCCATTTAATAAATTAAGTATATTAAGGGCCGTAAACTTATCCATTTTAAACTATAGTTAAATCGCTAATAGATAAGTTAACAGCCCTAACTATTTTATAGTATGTATGTATGTATAAAAACGTAAGGAACATACAATACATACATGTAAATGAAAAAAATAACTAATATAAAAAAAAACTTTTTAATATACAACGCTTTTATAAATGGACTAAAAAGTAGAAAATAATACTTCTCAGTCCCATAGAATTTGTTTTGATAACTTTTGATTTTGAAATTTTAGCAAAAGTCATTATAAACAAT
>NW_016161210.1:16052-37125 GCF_001687245.7 Rhagoletis zephyria
AAGAATAGGAAGTTCCCTAACCTGATTTAATTTAACTGTTTTAAGTTAGCTAAAAATATGATTAAAGTGATTGATCCGTAGTTATAGTCAAAATAAAGTGCACTGTAAAGTTTGTTGCAGTTTTTTTACAGACACCCCATTGAAAGTTATGCCAAAAAGCTGCAACTAACTTTACAGTGCACTTTATTTTGACTATAACTACGGATCAATCACTTTAATCATATTTTTAGCTAACTTAAAACAGTTAAATTAAATCAGGTTGGGGAACTTCCTATTCTTCTTAAACGGAATTGCTATATCTACAAATTATTTTATACTTTTTAGTTCTTTTTGTAATAAAAGCGTGTTTTTAGTTTTTTTAACTATAATATTATTTAGTAATAACTTAACTCCAGCGCCAACTGGCGGGTGAAATTGTGAAACTACACTCAAGAGTACACAAAAAACTTCGTTAAAATCGGCCCGGGCATGTAGGAGGATTTCACTCACCATTTTTCTCCATGACTATAAGTTTGATTTCATATATTTCCGTACCAAGTTGCGGTATTCTACCATGAACACTTCCAGAGATATACAGTAAGAAAAAATGGTTTTGTATAGGAGGTGCCACACCCCTTTATGTATCGAAATTTTTTCAGCCTATAACCATCCTTGGGACGTCTGAAGCAGGTGCCCGAAATTTCAAAATAATCGGCTCTGTCGTTCTCGAGCTTAGTGAACACATAAAAAAGTCTTTCAAAATATATATTATTATAGATTATAGCTTATGGAAGATTGGTATGAATCGAAATGATTTTGAATATGAGTGTTAGACGAAAGAGGTTTAAAAAGGTTGCCAACTCTTTAAAAAGTTAAATTCAAACTATTCAATAATTTAAATGAATTAATACAATATGGGTCTCAATCGAAATGATTTTTAATGAGCTTCATTTCAAAACTACATGTAAGAGGTTTCAATCTGTTTAAAATCTCAGATCGAGTTCAGGGGATAAGTTTATTGAAAAAGTATGACAAGGGAGAAGTTCAAGAAAGTTTTGGTTTGAAAATATTTTGAAGATGGTTAAACAAATTTTAAACCTCCTGTTTTTTAATTGAGTTTTCTCGAAATAATTTTACCCAATGTAACATGTAGAAATTTCATACACTCAGCGATGCGGGTGAGGGCGATCTAGTATATCATAAATCAAGAACCAAATGAAGAAAATATGTGTTGGAATTTTTTTTAGCAGCCACTATTGAGAAAATTAATAAAAACTTGCTTAAACGTATACAATCATTTTTATTGAGATCACCACACACTCGTACGTACACATGCTAATGAAATGTATGTATACCGAAATCATTAAAGCAAGTCTGAACGCACTTGATTTATGTAAAGTAATTTGATCGAAAGTAATAGCGTTTTCTTTTCTCAAAAAAAGGGCAGCACTTTTGCCGGATCAGAGCGCAACCTGCTGAGGAAAGAACACTACGCCTTGTGAAAAGGCTGAGAAAAGATAATCTGCCTTATCCTGAGTTTCACCTAAACAAAAAATTCACCCGAAAATTTGTCATCCGAAATCAAAAGTGAAAAGTGAACCGGTTCGGGGAAAATGAAACTCATGATAAGGCTGAATGAAAATGTGACAGCGCTAACACAAGGCAGGACAAGTGCAGCCTTTTTTCGAGAAAAGAAAACGCTATAAGTGATTTATGTGTGTAATGTGAAAATGTGTAGTTTCAGCTTGAGTACATTCACGGAGGTAGGCTTCTATATGAAGAGTTCTTTAAGTAATAATGTAGTACATCCCTATGTATTTTAAAGCTCTAATTGGAGATATGTTTTTATACCCGAGCGCACTTGTGCACAAGGGTTATATAGCTTTGTTCACATAACGGTTGTTTGTAACAGCCAAAACGGATCGAGATAGATATAGACAAATGTATACGTAAATGCTCAGAATGAATAGAGAAATCGATTAAGACATGTCTGTCTGTCCGTAGAGCAAAAATTGAGATATCTCAACGAAATTTGGTATGTAGGTTTCCGTTAATCGAAGGTAGGTTGGTATTGAAAATGGGCGAAATCGGAATGTAACCACGCCCACTTCCCATATAACGGTAATTTCTAGAAATACGAAAACTGCGATATTTTAGTAACTACTGAAGATAATTCACTCAAAATGGATATTTACAATAATTTTCAGACGAAAAATAAGAATATTATAAATTTTTGGAAAATGGGCGAGCCACGCCCACTTATGGTAACATGTGTATATCTTGGTAACCGCTGCACCAATTTCTTCCAAACTCTTGGCACAGTTGTTGGCCTTGATACAGCATACTAAATGGCTGAAAATTTAAAAAATCGGACAATAACCACGCCCACATCCCATATAACGGTAATTTTCGGAAATAGGAAATCTTCGATAAATCAGTAAATATTAAAGCAAATTTATTCAAAATTGATGCTTGCAACAATTCTTTACCAAGAAAGACGTTTACGGTAAAATTTTGGAAAATGGGCTTGGCACCACCCACTTATGATCACATATATGTATATCGGTAACCGTTCTACCAATTTGTACCAAATTCGGTATTTTTATTGCGCTTGCCACATAAAAGCAAAACGTTGAAATTTATTGAAATCGGACTAAAATTACGGCGGCTTTTCATATAACGGTAAATTTCAGAAATGCTTGAAACTTCAATATTTCGAAATTTAAGGACGCTAATTTACTCAAAATTGATACACCCCGGCTTACCATCTAGCGGTAGGTTTCGTAAAGGTGAAAAAACATATATTTAATAATTGCGCCGGGTATTTAATATTCAGCTCCACTCGAACTTAGACTTTCTTACTTGTTTAACGTAAAATAGTCTTTAGATGCTAAAATATCATTATTTTCATTCATAATAAATAATCCGTGTACAACGAATACACTAAGTTCTTGCCTTGTGACAATGATGATTAACTACCTTGCGCTATCATCCCCACTCGCACTTTTGGTTTACATTTCACTTACGCACATTCTAATTAGTTATACAAATGAAAATTTAAAATGACAAAGAAAGAAACGAAAACATTTTTAAAATGTAGATGCAAAATTACAATTTTCCTTGAGTGCACAAAGGCAATGGCGTCGGGAGTAGGCGCGCAATGCGAATACATATATACAGTGACGCAGCCAGGTTTTCGGGAAGAGGGGGACGAGATAAAAAGTTTCCAGCCATAATTTATAGTTGAGACACACAATATGCCTAGAGTGGCATGTGTTATTTTTGATATATGGGTCGAGTGACCGATTCATATTTTTTTATTAAAATTTAATGCTTTTAATTTAACTTTAATACTTAACTTTTATACATGATAGCCGTTTAATTTTTTGGGGGTTCCAGATGTAATAAGCAAATATTATAAGGAACAAGTATTCTCTGATTAAATTATTTAATGAAAAAAAAAAAATTCTAATAGCGGTCGCCCCTTGGCAGACAAAGGCAAACCTCCGAGCGTATTTCTGAGGAGTGGGCGTAAAATTGTAGATCCCTCCACTTTGCGTGACAACAGCAAGGCGCACGCAACAAATCGGAGGAGAAGCTCGGTCAAACACTAGCATATTTTGTAAGCACCAATCTATTATTATATAAGTTAAATTGATAAGCCTGCACACATTAGTATTTTCAGACCGTCTGAATTAGGTTTTATATGGACAAAGAAAGTACTTATGGGGCTTTTCTAAAGATGCCAATCAATTTTGGTAAATTTTTTATAAATCACTTTATCTACTGTTAACCTAACACCTGTAATCTTATAATGGATTAATTCCCTTTAAATAATAGCTGCAAGTCTGGCATAAATTTGATATGAATCACGTAGAGATCGAATAATATTTGTCAAAAATACATATTAAAAAAATTATAAATTATCTACAAATGTTATACATATAATTTGCAAACATAAGCGAAAGTAAGCGTACACGTTCCTCACGGACCTAAATCGGGCAGGGCAGGATAAGTGAAAATATGAATATTTTTGCCAGATTCCCGACCAGAGTGATATTTGATAAAACAACCTAACAAAATGCTAACCACCGCTAGAATCAGAATAAGACATTCTAATTATTCAATTGGCACTTGGTAAGTTTTTTTTAGCATGCTGGGGAGTCAAGACATCGAGCTTTGGAATTTTTTGAGCTTCTGTAGAAAGATACTGACGGAGAAAATAGTCTTATAAACGAGGAAAAGTCAAGGCTAAAATATGGGCCTTTTAGCGCGAAGTAAGAAATTAGATCCCCCGAACATATGGCTTTAAAACTTGTTTTCGAAAAACAAAACAATTGTATAAGGCCACTGACTTTGAACTCTGCAGTTGCTGCTTCAAATCTCAGGAAACTCAATGAAGAAGTCTGATGACGAGAAAATTGTTGATTACAATGCAATTCAATTTTGTATTCGTTGAGCTCAATATGTCTGTAAAATGTTTCGAAAATTTTTAATGCTTGGTCTTCCACTCAATATACTCCTTCAAATCAGACGAAATTTCACCTTTAATCATATCGAGGCATGTCGTTGCTGGAAAGGAAACCTACGATAAATTATACCTATAACAAGACAACTTAAAAAAAAGTATGTATTAAAAAAACATTGTTTTTATGACTAATGAACGAATATACATATTTGTTCTATTGTTTTGGAATAAATGTCGTCCATCTAATAGTGTTTTCGTTTCTACTAAAAAATGCTGCCTTTTGATTGCCCCCTTCCTTTTTCGTGTTCGGTTATAAAATAAAGGCAAACGGCGAAGAAATTTTGTGTTCGTTTTTGGAAATGTCACACTCTTGTATGGCAAAAAATGCACATTCTCTGCTCGCTGAAGCGTTGTCAGGGTATATGGTTGCCTTGAAATCAGATGGTTGCTTAAAACGACAATATTAGGAAATGCGTGAGCTAGGCAAGGACAAGAAGGCACAAACATGCAGTTTAAAGGTTGAGTGTAACATCAAACACAATTTGTACGGAGAAGGGCAACATTTTTGGAATGCAACGAAATCACCATAAGCTTTCTTTTTATGCTGCTCAAAACATTCCACAACAGTTCGAAAAATGGGGAAAAATTCCATTTATTGACACTTTTAATCCCAAATATCTCAAAATCTAGAGCCAATTGAATAAATATTCAACGCTTTAATTTTTTGCAATCGACCAATGTACTTAATCCGATAACCTCAANTCGTTGCTGGAAAGGAAACCTACGATAAATTATACCTATAACAAGACAACTTAAAAAAAAGTATGTATTAAAAAAACATTGTTTTTATGACTAATGAACGAATATACATATTTGTTCTATTGTTTTGGAATAAATGTCGTTCATCTAATAGTGTTTTCGTTTCTACTAAAAAATGCTGCCTTTTGATTGCCTCCTTCCTTTTTCGTGTTCGGTTATAAAATAAAGGCAAACGGCGAAGAAATTTTGTGTTCGTTTTTGGAAATGTCACACTCTTGTATGGCAAAAAATGCACATTCTCTGCTCGCTGAAGCGTTGTCAGGGTATATGGTTGCCTTGAAATCAGATGGTTGCTTAAAACGACAATATTAGGAAATGCGTGAGCTAGGCAAGGACAAGAAGGCACAAACATGCAGTTTAAAGGTTGAGTGTAACATCAAACACAATTTGTACGGAGAAGGGCAACATTTTTGGAATGCAACGAAATCACCATAAGCTTTCTTTTTATGCTGCTCAAAACATTCCACAACAGTTCGAAAAATGGGGAAAAATTCCATTTATTGACACTTTTAATCCCAAATATCTCAAAATCTAGAGCCAATTGAATAAATATTCAACGCTTTAATTTTTTGCAATCGACCAATGTACTTAATCCGATAACCTCAACTATTTGTATAAAGCTATTCTGGGGACATCTATCTTCCTGGGTTCAAAAAACCCCCCTCCGGCTACGCAACTGCATACATACATATATATGTACGTATGCATTGATATGTAAGAAATAAACACCAACACCAACATGAAGCTTTAAAATAGTTGAAAAGCGTCATGGCTTCGGCGACCGGAAATGATAGTTTTTCACCACACTTACTCACACATAAGCTCTCCTTTTTGTGGTACTTTGTTGAATGCATCACTTATGTATGCGTACACCACATATTTCCCTCGCTGCACCGCGTTGCATGTTGATAATAATGCCAAACGACTATTTTCCACCAACAAACATGGCAAAAAAGAAAATACAAAAAACTTTCTTTTTTTTGTAGTTTCGAGAAACGATATAATGATGTCACTTACAGAAGCAAGAGAAGTATATATTTATATGCATATATCGTTACCTTAATATAGAAAGGCCCTATCTCACATCCTCGCTGAAATGCAAAAAAGCCGTAACTAAGTACAATTTTGTATTGCACAAAACGATGTGGGGTCTTATGATTTGATGAAATGCATCATAATCAATTAAAAATTGAATTTTGCATTTTTAGTTAGTTACGGCTTTTTGTATTTCAGCTCCGATGTGAGATAGGAACTTTCTATATTAACGAAACGATATGTATGTATGTATTCACATAAACGGGAGTTCACAATATGCAATATTTCTTCACTTTCATGCTTATGAGAGTGGTTTCATGAGTAGCTTGAAGAGTAAATTCGCAACATGTTCTTTGTTAGAACCTTGAGTGAGCTCAATCAAGTTAGCGGCGCTAAAATGAAAAAATGAAGAAAAAATTTGTTCGTATTATTGTGCTCATTGTGTGCTATTTTCGGCCACTTTTCATTTTTTTTGTGCTCCGACCATTTGGTAAATAATTAGGACTTTGCTAAGTTAACCGTAACTTAGCAAAACATTCATTCAATGAAGTATTTTTACTACTTTTCTGGGCTTATTTTTTTGTGCTTTTTATGGGCTTTAAAAATATTGCCCGGTTAACACTGAAAAACCGTTTGACGCCACGCTAGCTAACCCACTTCTTAAACTTTGGTCGAACACGGATAAATAGTATTGAGGAATTACGTGCTATTTTTGGGCTTTTTAGAGTCACCAAAATAATTATAGGAGCTCATCCAGTTTCCGAGATAATTAAGACTTTGCTGGGTTGACTGTAACTTAGCAAAACATCCATCCAGTGAAGACTTTTTACTGCTTAATTGGGTTTATTATTTTGTGCTTTTTATGTGCTTTGCAAATATCGTTAAACATTGAAAAATCGCTAAAAATATTGCCCAGTAAACATTGAAAAATCGCTTGACGTCACGGTAGCCGACCAACTTTATAAATTTTGGTCGAACACAGATATATATTGCTGAGGAATTAGGTGATATTAAGGGGCTTTTTAGGGCCGTCAAAATTATTTAAGGTGCTCAGTCAGTTTCCGGGATAATTAAGACTTTACTGGGTTAAATGTAACATAGCAAAACATCTATTATGTGAAGACTTTTTGTTTAACGTTTTAAGTTTATGGAAAACTGTCAAGTGTACTCATTGAGGTGTTTAATAAACTCAGAGTTTAATTTGACATTTGTTTGTTAACTTTTTCTTATTTACATTTAGCCTGTCCCCGTACTCCAGCATTTAGACAGAAATAGTCCGAAGTAGCCGTGGTGTAGAATACCAACCGTTTAGCCATAAAGAAATAAAAAAAAATTAGCTAAATAGAACTTTCCATGCTGATTTCAACCATATGAAGATTATTTGGCGCAAATAAAAACTAAAGCCAGTAAAAAAGGTTCAAGTTTAACTTTTATATTTATAATATCTCGGAAACTATTTGACCGATCACAAACGTATTGATGCTAATTTAAAGATAATTTAAATACCTTTTACGCCATTAAAAAAAGAAAAAAAAATATATATATATATATTTTGATTATTAGGTGTTTCTGGCTTAAAAATATAAATGAAAGGAAACAATTATGTCCACCAAGAGAAATATCCCCTAATTACCTTTATTTTGACGTCATTAGTTTTTTAATAGGTCATATTGTTCAAAAGATAATAATATTTAAAAAAATTTTAAAATTTAACTTTAACCATTGATATGTCCTTTATTTTTTTCTTTAGCCAAATAATTTTTGTAGGGTTGAAATTAGCACAAAAAGTTCTATTGAGTCACATTTTTGTTTTTGCATGGCTAGATTACTGATATTCTGTGGACGGAACGACCTGGGACTATATCTGATTAAATCCTGCAGTATGGGAACAGACTAACTGTCGGCAAATTGGTTGCAGGTTTGGATTAGCAAAGACACAAACCAAATTCGATCAAAACGGGTTGCATTGCATTTGGTTTGTGTCTTTGAAAATCCAAACCTGCAACCAATTTGCCGTTAGTCTGTTCCCGTACTGCAAGATGTATGTAATACAAAAATAGCAGTGCCCAGTGCGGCGTAACTCAAGCTCCCACCCGCGCGTTAGTGCGGGTCACTAGACCCAATATTTTCATAAAATTCCTCTTTTGCCTCTATCTCGCAAATAACAAGAGGTACAGAATAATTGCATCTCACGAAATTGTAGGTCTTTCAATTTCCTAAAAAAATTCTCACAATCATCACATTTTAGCTTAATCAATGAAAATTCCACACTACCTCAATTTCAAAGCCTAATATCTCAAGAAACAGAGATATTAGCGACTTGGTGTTTTAGAACTTTTTTGTAGGAAATTGAAAGACCTACAAGTTCGAAAATTGCAATTTTTCTGTATCTACTGTTATTTACGAGATAGGGGCAAAAAAACGTGAATTTCATGAAAATATTGGGTTTAGTGTCCCGTACTACCTCGCTGGTGGGAGTTTGAGTTACGCCGAACTGGACACTTTTGTAGAACGTTCAACTCTGAAGAAAACCCATCATTGACCATGATTATACCATAAAATGCCTTTTTTACATCACTTTCAACACCCTGTCCAACATTTTGGCAGGATATTTACATTTTGACAGGTTTTTTATGAACTATATTTTATTTATATACAAAAGTGTTGTTAAAAACAAGTTCTCTTGCGTTTTAAAGAATTATCTGTTACTTACATTATTAATTTTGCATTGAATAAAAATGTACTGAAAAGTACTGATTTTTTTAGCATGAAAACGTCTAACGTACTGATTTCGTACATAAAAAATCTGGCAACCCTAACGAAACTGCGGCAAATGGAATAGTTCCGTTACCTTTCCCAATAGCTGAAACTGTAAAAAAAAGCTGCCACACAGTTTGTATTTGGGGAGTGTTTGGAAAACCAATCATAGTATGCTATGGATTGCTTGATTTTGTATGGTTACCTCAAAACAATCATGATAGTAAACCATAACAAGCTCTCCCACTGAATATGGCACTTACATTAATCATCAGCCATACAGGTGCCTGATATATCTATGACTGCAATCTGAAATAAATTTTTTAATTTTTTAATGAGAAAAGCCTTCAATTTATAGCCTGATCTGGGGCTGGATTCTGGACACTGAAAATTATGTGCACTCCTAATTTTGCGATTTAGGAATAGTGTTGTCACTTGAGATTATTTTTAAGAATCAAACTTGAAGGTTAAGTAAAAAAAAATCGGGCCTTTAAATAAAAGATTTATGTAGAAGTATATATAAAAAATATTTGTAAAATATGTATGTATCTCTAAGATTAATTCAATTCATATCAAATATTTTTTGTTACTTAAGTAGAGATTATTGTTTAACTTCCACAATTCATTTTCAGATCACACATTTAATCTGCACTTAAATGGCCAATATTGGTTATTTAAATATGAGATATGCAACCCTGTGTTTGTACCAAACAACCAAGATTGATAGGTAGGTTGTTTTATCAATCTTGCCAAAGAACAATCAGCTGTTCAGTACAAAATGTAAACAAACAAGCAAATGCAACCACAATTTCAAGGAGGAAGCAACAGTGCTGCCACTTATTTGGCATATTTAAATAAAGTTGATCTGAAACCCAACGGAAGTTAAATGGCATTTACGCAACAATCCAAAATTAAACTTATGTGCCGTTTAAATATTCATTTGAAATTGGCCCTAATACTATGTTCACGTTAAAATATTAACTCGAGTTTAACTGTTAGAGTTTATGAACATTTGTCAAGTGTAATCATTGGGGTGTTTAAGAAGCTCACGAGTTTAATTTGGCATCTGTTTGTTTACTTTTTCTCATTCACATTTAGCCTGTTCCCGTACTCAAGGATTTAGACAGAAATAGTCCGCAGTAGCCTTGTTGCAGAATACCAACCGTTTGGCCATAAAGAAATAAAAAACGTAGCTAAATAGAACTTTTCATGCTGATTTTAACCATACCAAGATTATTTGGTGCAAATAAAAACTAAAGCCCATAAAAGAGGTTAAAGTTAAACTTTTATATTTTTCTTTTATTTATAATATCTCGGGAACTATTTGACCGATTACAAACTTATTGATGCTAATTTAAAGATAATTTAGGTACGTTTTACGCGACGTATACAATTTTAAATAAACGCCATTTAAAAAAAATATATTTATATATTTTTTGGTTATTAGGTATTTCTGGCTTAAAACTATAAAGAAAGGAAACAAATTATGCACACCAAGTGAAATACCCCTAATTACCTTTATTTTGACGTCATTTAAAAAAATCAAAACATTTAACTTTAACCATTGATATCTTATTTCTTTTCAACTTTCGCCAAATAAAATCTTGCAGTACGGGAACAGACTAACGGCAAATTGGTTGCAGGTTTGGATTTTCAAAGACACAAACCAAATGCAATGCAACCCGTTTTGATCGAATTTGGTTTGTGTCTTTGCTAATCCAAACCTGCAACCAATTTGCCGACAGTTAGTCTGTTCCCGTACTGCAGGATTTAATCAGAAATAGTCCCAGGTCGTTCCGTCCACACAAGTGTAGAATATCAGTAATCTAGCTATGCAAAAACAAAAACGTGACTCAATAGAACTTTTTGTGCTAATTTCAACCCTACAAAAATTATTTGGCTAAAGAAAAAAATAAAGGACATATCAATGGTTAAAGTTAAATTTTAAAATTTTTTTAAATATTATTATCTTTTGAACAATATGACCTATTAAAAACTAATGACGTCAAAATAAAGGTAATTAGGGGATATTTCTCTTGGTGGACATAATTTTTTCCTTTAATTTATATTTTTAAGCCAGAAACATCTAATAATCAAAATATATATATATATTTTTTTTCTTTTTTTAATGGCGTAAAAGGTATTTAAATTATCTTTAAATTAGCATCAATACGTTTGTGATCGGTCAAATAGTTTCCGAGATATTATAAATATAAAAGTTAAACTTGAACCTTTTTTACTGGCTTTAGTTTTTATTTGCGCCAAATAATCTTCATATGGTTGAAATCAGCATGGAAAGTTCTATTTAGCTAATTTTTTTTTTTTTCTTTATGGCTAAACGGTTGGTATTCTACACCACGGCTACTTCGGACTATTTCTGTCTAAATGCTGGAGTACGGGGACAGGCTAAATGTAAATAAGAAAAAGTTAACAAACAAATGTCAAATTAAACTCTGAGTTTATTAAACACCTCAATGAGTACACTTGACAGTTTTCCATAAACTTAAAACGTTAAACAAAAAGTCTTCACATAATAGATGTTTTGCTATGTTACATTTAACCCAGTAAAGTCTTAATTATCCCGGAAACTGACTGAGCACCTTAAATAATTTTGACGGCCCTAAAAAGCCCCTTAATATCACCTAATTCCTCAGCAATATATATCTGTGTTCGACCAAAATTTATAAAGTTGGTCGGCTACCGTGACGTCAAGCGATTTTTCAATGTTTACTGGGCAATATTTTTAGCGATTTTTCAATGTTTAACGATATTTGCAAAGCACATAAAAAGCACAAAATAATAAATCCAGATAAGCAGTAAAAAGTCTTCACTGGATGGATGTTTTGCTAAGTTACAGTCAACCCAGCAAAGTCTTAATTATCTCGGAAACTGGATGAGCTCCTATAATTATTTAGGTGACTCTAAAAAGCCCAAAAATAGCACGTAATTCCTCAATACTATTTATCCGTGTTCGACCAAAGTTTAAGAAGTGGGTTAGCTAGCGTGGCGTCAAACGGTTTTTCAGTGTTAACCGGGCAATATTTTTAAAGCCCATAAAAAGCACAAAAAAATAAGCCCAGAAAAGTAGTAAAAATACTTCATTGAATGAATGTTTTGCTAAGTTACGGTTAACTTAGCAAAGTCCTAATTATTTACCAAATGGTCGGAGCACAAAAAAAACGAAAAGTGGCCGAAAATAGCACACAATGAGCACAATAATACGAACAATTTTTTTCTTCATTTTTTCATTTTAGCGCCGCTAACTTGATTGAGCTCCTTGAGTGCAGAGTTGGTGGTTGAACTGAACGTTTTCATAAACACCAGTACACATTTTTTTATTAAAATTTCACATATTTCACACACTGTGACTCTGTGGCTTTGTGAATATTTTAGTATTATCAGGTTTGACTCATTAGCGGGACACAGACTCTGCCTTTCTTGCTTATATGTACATATATGTGTATGCAACTGTGGGCTGTGTAAGATATGGAAAAAATATTACTCATACGCCATGTAGTACGCATTTATCACATTTAAATTCTTTTCTTGTTAAAGTTTGGACTTTTTCTTCATTCACAATGCTAACTTAAAATGAAAATATATTAGAGAAACACCTGATCTAGAGAAACTATATTTAGAACTGGAATCTATGACCCAAAATTAGGTTTACCAGTCTCGATTTTTGTTGTTTCATTTCAGCGTTCCTACAATTTTATCTGTTCCTTAGCAATTTTAGTCGAATATGCTTCGTAGTACGGATTCCAGATGAATGAGAAATGTTCAAAACGACTTCTTACTTAGATACCGTAAAGGGTTTTCAGATTTAAAAGTAAAAGTAACCATTAAGTCAATACATTTAGAGAAAGAGAAATTGGAGTCAATATATTCATCAATGTCGGCGGTTATCAATATTCTCTTTATTATCTTTGGGAAGGATATTGAAAAACGTATATCAAACCGGCTATTCTACCAGCAGGGTGCTGGTGTATACATCTATATATGTATGATTTTTTTTTACGAGGAGGAAGCATCGAAAGGCTATACCCGTCAGTGTGGGACTTTACCCCGAACTAAACCTTCAACTGTCCAAGTTGCGATCACCCCGGTACTATCGTCAAGTATTTCGTCGGGAGGGGGTTTGAGCACTAGGCTCGCACGTTCGTTCCAGTCGGATGTACTCAGTCCTGGGCTATGCGTGTTAGGGTTTGCCACGTCTTGTTTAAAATGAATTTCCTTTTTTGACACAATTTATTTATATCTTTGTTACAGAAACGATATACAATTTAGCACCCATGAATAGTTAGAACAAAATGTTTGTAAAATTTGGCATGCTTCTAGCTGAATTTTGTCGCTGGTGTTGCAATTGCGGTTGGAACGGCCTCGGTTCAAGTCCGCGCTTGCGCTTCTTCTCTTCTTTATTGGCGCTGTAACCGCCTAAGCGATTTTGCCCGAGTCCAGAACAGCGCGCCAGTCATTTCTCTTCTGTGCTTATTGATGCCAATTGGAAATGCCAAGTGAAGCCAAGTCCTTCTCCACCTGGTCTTTCCAACGCAGAGGAGGCCTTCCTCTTCCTCTGTTACCAGCATCGCGGCCCGCGTTGAATATTTTCAGAGCAGGAGCGTTTCTGTCCATCCGAACGACATGGCCAGCGGAACCGCTGAATTTTAATTCGCTGCACTATGCGCTTGCGCTTAGAGTGCAATAATTCCGAGGCCGCACTGCCTGGGCGGCTGGAATGGTCTGGGTTACAGTCCGCGCCTTAGCCTTCTTCATGAATATTATGTTTAAGAGGCGGTCAGAAGTTTCCAGGCGGATGGAAGGACCTAGGCTCCATTTGCATTTTGCTGATACGCGGTTTTGTACTTTAAACGACGATATGTACTCAAATATGATAACATATACGAGAATTATTTAACCACTGAAAAAAATCACCAAAAAGAAAAATTTAAAAAAAGCAAAGTGAAACATTCGACTTTTTACGTACGTACTGCAAATGTAAATATTTTACTTGGTGCTTAAATGTGGATGCTGTTGTCTGCGTTAAGTGCTCAAAAGAAGACACACTTGACAAAATTTAATGGAGCATTTAAGTAAAGTTGGCTGGTTCACACAAAAGTACTAATTCACATTCTTATACATACATGCTTGTGTGTGTTATATTGGATTCTACGGCATTTTAAATTGTGTAACTCCACCCTTTCGGCTTGTACAGAGGTGATATTTATGTTGTGGAAATATGTATAGTTCAAATTTGGTTTGTTTTGTTTTCATTTTGATGCGTATTGTAAACGGTTTCAGAGTGTTTATTCATCACACATGTGGGTGTCGAAGGTTTGTTTTAAGGAAAGAGCACACACTCGCACATGCTAACATACAATATACATATGTACATACAAGTATGTGCTTGATTTTATCTCCGACAGCTATTGAGTACTTAAAAACGTTCTCGTCCTCTTTCATAAGCTTAAACAATTACACGGCGTCAATGGAAAAGTATTTGAGTAAAATTTTGGTTCCTGAAATTTGTTTGATAATTTCAGAGAATTCTTGCAAGAACGGTAAAAACCGAATTTGGCGGTATTGTGTAAAAGGGGAGAACTTCAGTAAAATTAGATAATTTTAATTGTTTTTTATTGTTCTTGAATTTCGCCAAGTCACGGATTTTTTAATTTACTCAGGCCAGATGGGCCAATAGTTCGGCTCTCGAGGCCATGCTGACAAAAAATTTTCACAATTATGGGAAAATGGAATGGAAAATGGTTTCTGGTATGCCGATCCCTTCTTTAGGGAGAAAAAAATCAAACTTTAACATGGAAAATGTTACTCATACGCCATGCACGAGTAAGTACGGGTGCGGTTATGTACGTTATGTCGTATGAGTACCATGATTTCCTGCTCATTTTTAACCGACTTCCAAAAAAGGATGAGGTTATCAGTTCGTCGGAATATTTAGTATTTTTTTTAATGTATATTACCGCATAACATTGGACCACGTCAACCAATTTCGGCAATTCTTTTTGCATCGGAAAAGTAGGGTCTCAGAGGTCACACACTAATCTGGTTAAGATCAGATCAGTGGATCGTGAGATATATATATATATATTTTTTTATGAGAATTGAAGTCGGTTTTTTTTGCTGAAAATTAGTCGTTCATATGAAAAATTATTGCACATTTTAATTTGACCGTTCTCAACTATTTTATTTATCCATCGATTTTTATCGTTAGAGACTTGTTTTTTTCCTGCAAAAAAAACAGGCTTTAATACAAATACAAAAAATTTACAAATTTTTTTTTAATTCTTTTATTTTCTTAAAAGTGCAAATATCTTCGAAAAAAGACTTGATCTGGCAAAACGGTGTACAGATTCATAATCAACGCCAAAATATCAAGTTTACATGTTTCCGATTTTTTTGTGTCATTCCGAAACTTGATATTTTCCCTACAGTTATATTAAAGTAGTTTTTAAATGCGAATATATTCTTAAGGTGTTTATTATTGTTTAGATATGTATAATATAACTAAATTACCTGCTTTCTGAAAACATTGAGGTCAAATATTGAATTGAAAGAACTGAACAAATCCTCGTACTGTAGAATTTAATGAAAAATGTAAGTCGATGCATCTCACTCCTTGACTTCAAATTGAAGATGCAGGTTCAATGCCAAATTTCTGTCACCCGTGGTATATTAGCAAGCTCTGTACAAATCTTTCTCCCTAACGTCCCAACTCAATTTATTTAGTTATTTACTTGAATGCAATTTCGTTGTACAGCTGTGACATTCTACTCCCCGCGATGACTTTTAATAAACAGAAATGATTGCAACTGCGTTGCGTATTCGTCGAAAAGCTATGTGCTCATGAAGAAAACATTTTGGTTCGACACTTACAATGCACGTTCGCTGTGTGACATTTGCTACTTTCGATATAGCACTTGGCACTTGGCACTTGGCACTTGGCACTTTCCACTCAGAAGTTGCATTTTCGATGTTCTGCCAGAAAATATTCAGAAAATTTAAAGAATGTCAATAAACTGAATGGAGATTGCTGAAAAGCAAAAAATATCACACACGCTCTCCGTGTAAGTAGGTAGCGGGAGTAGCAGCCTCTTCCACCCTCCGCCTGCATCAACATTAAGTATTTGCCTAGATGCTGGCTGGGTGTGAAAAAATCAGTTACAACATTTCATGTCACATAAAAACAAGAATCAGTACAGTTTGATAGACGGAAGCAACGATAAGACGAGACAAGACAAGCAGCAGGACAAGTAGCAGGAAGCCGAATAGTGTCGATCAAACAAGCAAGCTGTGGAAGTGAAGGCGTGCGGCCAGAAACAAACGGCACTAAAGGAGAAATTACTTGACAGCCATGAAAACAAAAGCTGCATTCTTCCAGCACTACTACAACTCGCTATGTAGTAGGAATAAGGAAGTGGGAAGTTGATTGTCCCAGTAGAAAAGAAGTGTGAAAATGTGGTTGTTATTGTTGTTGGCAACCGCACATAAATACCAAGGTTCTATGACAGTATAAAGTCGAATATGTATGCATACGAATATGTACATACACATATTGGTATAAATGTAGGTAAAATTTAAATGCCTCTAAAACACAGATATGTGTATTTACGTATACGAACGGATGAACATAGATAGAAATAATGAAGAAATTTGCAGGGATGTCTGTAGTAAATCTTGAAGTGTCGGCATGAGTGACGTAAATACACACTTTCACTTTGCAAATGCACAACTATATAAATTTACATATTTAAATACTCCGTTTTCACACTTACGAACATTTGACAGTTTTTGTTTTTTCTTGTCGTCGACAATCTCTGCGCAACAGCGGATAGCAGGGAGAGATTTGTTCGACTAATGTTGCAAAGGTTAAGGCCTGTCAAAACAATTATTGTCATACAAACACCAGCTGCAACAAAAACAATAATTAAAATCAAAAAACAGAGGAACACCAACAAATACTTTGAATTCCAAGCAACATTGTTGTGGCTGTGTAAACGTAATAATGGCAGAAGAGAGAAATATTTCAAGGATAAATTAAATAAGTAAAAAAGTAAAAGTAAAAGTAAAAAAGTAAAAAGTAAAAACTTTAAGTTCGGGTGGAGCCGAACATTAAATAACCGGCGCAAGTATTAAATATAGTTTTTCACCTTTATGAAAACTACCGTTACATTGTAAGAAGAGTGTTTTTACCCATATTTCTAACAATATCGATAGCATGTTTAGTTATGCTTAATAAGATAAACTTATATGGATAGATGTAGGCGGTATCACGCCCACTTTCCAAAATTCTAAAATAATGTTACTTATTTCAAGGGATTCAATTTTGAGTAAATTAGCGTCCTTAAATTTCGAAATATCGAAGCTTGAGGAATTTCTGAAATTTACCGTCATATGAAAATTGTGTTTTTTGTTAAAGAGTTATTGCAAGCATCAATTTTGAATAAATTAGCTTCTGTATTTACTGATTTATCGAAGATTTCGTATTTCTCTAAATTACCGTTATATGAGATGTGGGCGTGGTTATTGTCCGATTTTGTACCAAGGCTGACAACTGCGCAAAGCTTGGGATAAATATGTGAAGCGGTTCCGAATATATACACATTTAATCATAAGGGAGCGTGGCTACGCCCATTTTACAAAAATTTATAATATTTTTTATTTCCCGTCTCAAAATCATTGTAAATATCAATTTGGAGTGCACAAGTGCGCTCGGTTATAAAAATACACTTAGGTCTCTTTTTTTGCTCAATAATACCTCACTGGATTTTTTTATGCGGTTTTTTTTATAATTTTTTACATGTAGTATCTGAATTTATGACATTTTTGAAAATGCTGGAACGCATCCCCTGTTTTTGTATGAAAGTAAAGAACTTTTTTATGCGGCTTTCTGAGGGACGCATGTACCGCATAAAAAGAGACCTAAGTGTATAGTACTTTGCAGACACAAGTGCCGCTGGATGATAAAGGGGGTGATCTTAGTTGCGCGACGAGTCTGCTAGTGGTTGAAGATATTTTGAAGAATATATTTACATAAAATGATTCCGCGGTTAATTCTGGTACTCTCCTTTTAACTATTGAAGATTTAGATACGGAATCCGCAAAACCACATCATCAACTGAAAGTGACGTGGATGGGTTATCCACATATCTCTTCAAAAGTTGATATGGTTTTGTCTAACCTCTTTTACTGATTTTCAACTAATCCCTCGAGGTAGAATAGCAAAAGTAAGGTTTTACTGTAAACAGTTGCCACCATTTAAAAAATTATATTTAAATTATCTAAAAAAATAAACCAATTATTACAAACTGGGTATCTATCGAAATCGTTTTGAAAAGCTTTGTTTCTTAGCTGAACTATAGAAGTGTTGCCACCGTTTCAAAAAATCATGTTAGGTAAGAGAAATATGTATCACCATATGGATGCCAAACGAAAGGGGTTTCAGAAATTAGTAGTTTGAAAATATTTTGAGTAGGATGGCCACCTGCTTGAAATGTCGAATTTAGTTTACTTATGCACAAGCTATACGAAATACCAAAATATGGATGCCAAACTATGGAGTGTTATTAGCTTTAACGCTAAGAATATTTTTGAGGTGTTGGAAGAGGGTTGCCACCTGTTTAAGAGGTTTCAAATTATTTTATAGGTTGAATGAATTATTAGAATGAGGGTGTCAATCGAAGGAGGTTTGAAAATTTTTTTTTCCGAACTTTATCAAGCGGCGTCGCCACATGTTTGAAAAATAAAATTCCACTTAATTCATTAGTTAATTGAAGTGTGTATCGCAGTGTCCGGCGAAAGAGAGTTAAAAAAGATAAAGCTTGAAAATACTTTTGAAGAGGGCTGCCAGCTGTTTGAAAGGTCTAACTCAATTAACTAATTCAAAAAGTATATGAAATATAAAAATACCGTAGTCAATTGAAAGAATGTTAAGAAATCTTTAATTTGAACATTTGGAATGTTTGAAGAGGGGTGCCATGTGTTTAAAAATTTACACTAAAATTAATCAATAAGTTGGATGAATTTTTAAAAGACGAGTATAAATCGAAATGTGTTTTATAGGGCTTTATTCCTGACCTTTATTTAGGAGTGATGCCATTTCTTCGAACAATCAAGTTCGAATTAGTTCATCAGTTTATTGAAATAGTACATGTGTATCACAATATCAGACGAAGAAATTTAGGAACATTTCGTAATACTTTTGAGAAGGAATTTCAAAAATGAGAAGTCAAATTAGAGACCTTACGGCTCTATTCAGTATCAGTGACAAATTATTGTCACAGTTTTTATTTCGGAAAAATATTTGGAAAAGTTTAAATTGGGCTATTAACCTGTAGCTGTGTGATAAAAATTTATTTTTTTAATTAAGAACTTTCTTCATCGGTGTGAGGTGATTTGAAATTCGATAAAAAATAAAAACATACACTATGCGTGACTGCTCTTCACTCAGAAACGGCTGCACGGTTTTGATGAAATATGGCACTCGGATATCTTATAACTCTGACCAGTGGCGTAGATAGATCCCCCCCCTTCGTCAATGAAATACAATTTTTTTTTACTTTTGAATTAATAACACCATACTATTTTATCCTTCTGATTTATAATTTTTTTATTTCAGGCTGATGACAAATTATCTTTAATGAATATATAAAATTATCGGTTGGTGGATTATGCATTTGAATATTGAGCCTAGTCATGTTAGTGCTGCTAAATTAGAGCACAAAATCATGGAATACTCTGATTGGCTGGATGCTGAGTCTCGCATCATGTAAGCTATGTACATGATTCAATAATTAAAGGTTAAAGGGGAAGAATGAAATCCCTTGTTGCGAAATGGTAGCAGAAAAATACGCAAAGAAACCACTTAGTAGTGAAATTCCTTTTGTAAATTTTAATATATTTGAAAGAAATTTAGCATTTTAAACGAAATATTGAAAGAAAATATTAAGATATCTACATGAATTACGTAATTTATGTGCTATTTAGCGGTATAAAAAGTCCAAAAGAGCTCAAAATTAAAATAAATCTACTATAAGTTTTATGTAAAAATCGAATTTAAAAACATTTATTGTTTTCATCAGTTAAATGTGCTTTATATGCATATACAAATATACATATAGTACAAAAATCTATAATAGTATTTCACATGAAAACTACACTTTTTCAAGTGTAATTTGCAAAGAAGCAATACGGTGCCACTGCTAAGGGAGCAGTGCGAGAAAGACAACTGTCATTTTATCTAACTTTAAATTATTGAATCATGATCTATGTATATATCAGCCAAGTATGGAATTTCAAAATTTCAAATTATGCCTAATGCCCTGCAAAAATAGTGCCGAAAAGGAGAGGAAAGTACCACAAAGTTAAAATTGCTTACTTTTAAGGCTTTTTAAGAACAATATATTTTCAGAAATATCTGGATTGTATTTAGAAAAGTAATTTCTCAGTTTTTTCAGGCTGGCGATCTTAAGCATTTTTTTAATTTGAAGTTGGTTGTCGCAGAGCAGTATTCAAAATAATTAAAAGTGTTTAAAATGCAAATATTTATACCATCAAAAGTTTACCGTTTAATTTTTACCAAAAAGTGTTTATTTTTACCAAAAACGCCGCGGCTGCTGGGTGCACATTGGAGCAAATAAACATGAGGAAACATTGTTTAGAAACGTTGTTCAGAAATTTTGTTTGCACTTTTCCCTCATGTTCCTTCCTTCCTCCATATTCTTTATTTTATGTATGTACATTAGGCTGGGTCGATTTTGTATGGGGGAAAATAAAAGTCGTTTGACCGCATTGTAATAGTAATATTATGATGTCTTAGGTCGTAGTCAATTGTTATTGGCCACGAAAGATTAATTTAAAACTTATCTTTAGCCCGCGCAATTGCATCAAAGTATACGAATTTTGAAAATGAAACTTTGGCTGGTAATATCTAATTAAGGGTTATTAAATTTAGTACCTCACGTTCATTTATCATTTTTCAATAAGTCTTAAATTTTAAGATAT
>NW_016161210.1:37833-48981 GCF_001687245.7 Rhagoletis zephyria
TAACCTCAAAAAAATCACCCGTTAGTAATAATATTATAAAAATAGTTCAGATTATAAACAAATTGTTTTAAATTAAAAAAACGTGTTGAACATTTTTTTTTGTAATTTTCCTTTATTTGCAATTTTTATATTGTGCATAAACATAAGTAAACTCATTAGTGTTTCTAGAAGTTGTGCCTATTCAGTGTTTCCATACTCACTTGCATAAACCAAAATTTTTCCACGATGATGCAAAATAATGGCTTTTCTATTAGAGCTACCGGAATTGTTCCTAAATTTGCTAAAATTCGCAAACTATAGCTAATATTAAAACAAGATTAGAATATTTGCAACCAGCGACCTAAATGAACGGCAGCAATATTAATGCTGTTCTTTACATCTTTTGACTATAGGCCAGTGCAATTATCAAGAGAACAATTAAAAATGTATTGAAAAAAGATAACTTTGAGATTAACGATAAACTAAAGGGCTGCGAAAAATTATATTTGACTTTATCTTTTGCATTAACTGATTCATTATTTTTGCTGAACCCAGAATTTTTAACAAGAATTGGTCTTATTCGACTAGTGTGCTGTGGGTGACTTGGCGGTCGATGCGCGGGCTCTTAACATTAAAATAAAATACTAATATTTTGCAGGCTTCTTGTTGACTTCATGATACATTATATTTTCACTATTACCAAGGGATTTGAGTAAAATTAGATTTTCGACCCGCCCTAATGTACATATCAGAGTATTTTCCTTCAGTTCTACAATAAAAATTCAATAAATTTTACAGGAAGTTTGTCGAAAAAAGAAGAATAGAAGCTGAACTCGGAATTCCTCGAAGCTGAAACTTTTTCAGATGTGATATGCACATTTAATTTTTCACTTGTCTTAAGTATAGTTTAGTTCGCTTCCTAGGTCCTTTTTAATGTAGGTACCCGAAAAATTTTCTAGTCACAAAATTATGTAGAATTTCAAGTAAAATTGTTTTATAAATTTCACTAGCTACATATGTACATATATAAAAATTTAAAACAGTGCTTGGCCACAGATTTATTAAAAAACTGGTCGTCAATCGGATTGGCTTATTACATATCCGTAGAAGTGGAAATATATGTGGCCATAAGCAATAACTGCCTAAACCGACTTAAGAAAGAATTGAGCTATATATGCTATCGTTTTCTGCTACTACAAATCTAAGTGTATGTGAAACTCCCATCTCGTTACCTAGGCTATTTAAAAAGTTATAGAAGAAAATATTTTTTCTCGAGTTCAGTTTTTTCGACTTAGGCGATTATTGCTTATGACCTCAGATATTAGTTTAAATTACTTGTGACCAAATTTAATTTTTTTCTTACAAATTTATTTATATTTTTCATTGTGTCTTCTTTAAGCTCGATCCACTCGCGATCGCATTTTTATAAAAAATTCTTTTTGGTTTGGGTTAGTTGGACATTTTGCTATGAATCTGGGTAACTGCGTAATTACTTCTTTAGAACTCGCTAACCCGATTTTACTACTTTTGGTCACTGTAGTCTCATTGTGCGCCAGTAGCATCGTTTCATTGTTATATGTATGTAGGCCGCTGAAATGAGTTACTAGAGGTCCTCCCCTTCCCGTTCGGCTTTGAGAAGCTCAGCCGGTATTCCTAGTAAAAGCTTAGTGCCTCAATAATAAGAGCTAAGTTGTTTACTTGAGTATTGTTCGCCTACAGCTTCGTAGACCTATTACGACACCATCCATGTATGTATTCTGCAGCCCATAATGTAATTGAATTAGATAGAAACATGTTGATAAGACACAGGAGACTGGTTCGTTTTGAGAGCAACAGTTGCGCTGTAAGGCAAGGTGCACATTAGAGCGATACGATATGCGATACGATACGCGATACCATATGCGGTGAGATAGCAAACCGTGTCGTACGGCCGACACGCAAGCGATATTATATCGCGGAATTGTCATGCTGCCGTGAAAGTGTGCACAGTTTTCATCGCTTCCTACCAATTCTCACGTAACCAGCAAGTTATATTCGTATCGTATCGGTCCACTGTACACCGTGCCTAAAACTTTTAACATTTAACTGAGAGTATGTGCAAATGTATGCGTGAATTATGGTGTTCATTGTTGTCACATAGCTAAGCGTTGCTGGGGGGGGTGAAATAACACAAACGGCAATATCGCAAATTTGTATTATTTCCCAATTGAATGTTAAATAACATAAATTTGCTGTCTCGTTTAGCAATAAGACCAACTTTTAAATTTTATAATTGAGTAATAAAGCGAAGTAGTGCACATACCCAGTTATATTTGACCAAAAGTAGTACATGAACAAGTTAAATGGACGCATTTGTAAGTATACAAATTTGAAATTGCCCAGCGTCACGTACTCATTTGAACACGGCGGTTTTCGGCGCTGACCAACGCTTCAACTGCCAACCGAATTTAACTGCTAGGAATGTAGTAAATGCCACGATATTTTCATAATTCTTGAGTAAAAGATTTAAATATTTCAAAATACATGAGTTGCTGGCGTTCTCACCACTCAAAAGCAAAAGTATGTGTAATTTTTTAACGAATGAAGTGGAATTGTGTGGCTCATGTTTTTTGGTGTAAATTGCGCAAGCGCTATTCATATATTGGTGTTGGCGCGGCCACTACGGCTACGGTGTTAACGCAATTGCGCCGCGCAGCGTAGTGTTACTCGTGCCTATGTAGTTACTATGAAAAACAGCTTCTCATAAAAAAACAATCGCCGTTCGGAGTCGGCACATTAACATATGTGTAAGCGCCAATATATTAATATTTATTGGAATTATTAGTGAAGCAGTGATGATAATGCAGAAATTTCAACTGAAGATAAAACTTAAAACAATAAGTATTCTCTTTGTTATATGATGCGAACAGGAACGGCAACTTTTGTTTGTGCCATGCAAACATTTTAAGGTTCGCCAGCAATGTTTGCAACATATTAAAGAACATGCAGGTAAAATTCACACAAAAGCCGAGCAGTTATTAAAGACGATTTCCCTATATTTTGTTAGACTTTTCATAAGTAAAAATATTTTGTGAATATTATTTTATTCATATGAATTATATCACATTTTTTGTTTAATTGTATTTTTGGAATACAGAAATTTCTTTTTCCTTCTGTCAGTAAACTGTTTTGTTACAAATAGTATAAATAAGCAATGGGAATTAAGGCAGAATTTGTTTTATTTCCATCCTTTGTTGGAATAAAGCAAAACTCTCCTTTTGGCATTATTTCCTATTTAAAAGTGAAACAAAGCAAATTTGCGTTATTGCCGTTTGTGTTATTTCACCCCCTAAGCGTTGCCTACCCAAATGTCCTTCGCATTTCGTTTCTGCTTCCGCAAACAACGACTAAATACTATTCAGCGTCGCAAGCATCCGTGCGTCTACCGGCTGTCTGTCAGACGGCATGAAAGCTCGGCGCCAACACGTGCCAAGTATAGATTTTTTTTAGCTGATAGGCCGGTAGTTTCGACCCTGTTGGTTTTGTTTTGCCATCGGTCCTTGGTTTTGTGATTTAACTTGACGTATGTATGTATGTAGTATTGTACACAAAGTATCCTGAAGAATCTTTATTTTTTGTTTTCTTGCTTCAAATGCGACGAGAGCTGCATACATACATATTTTGTATACATGCCAAATTTGCTTTAAATAAAAAGTCTCCGAATTCACAATGATTAGTGATGGCAAGCAGGCGGGTATTTTGCATAATTTGTTGTTTTCCCCTTTTTGAACAACGTTCCTTCACGTTTAGGCGTTTAGGAGATGGAACCTGTTGCTCGCTGCTCTCTGCCGATTTCACGTTCATTGTAGTCGTTTTCGTTCTGCTTCTTAATGATAACATTATGTATGTATGTAATTTGCACAATTTCCTTCGTCGTTCTTAGTATTAAAATGCGCTTAAACTAGGCGTTATAGATACCCAATCTTTTGCGCTGCCAAGGACAATGAAATTCAATGTTACTCTGTGTACTAATGGAGACACTGACATTATTCTTGATAATTTATGATTTTATAATTGACGAGAGCCTTTGAACATTTAAACCTTTTCTTCTTTTTTAATAAAATGTGAAATTTAGCTCGGTTCACAAATTTGAATTCTTCCACTTAAAAAAAATATGGACATAAGCGAAACGTGATAAATGCTTTGGTAGAAGGCACTTGGATTGCTTTGGTAGGAAGAGGCTACTGTCATACTAAGAATGCACTTCATATTTAGTATTTCCTGCTCACTTACATATCTACAGGGCAACTCTTGCAACTATCACAATCTTTCACCATAATCTTTCGAAAGACAAAAGTCTTTCTTAAGACAGTTGTCTATTCTGGAAACTATCTTAAAAGCTCTTTACTGTCTTTCGAAAGACTAATAGAAAAATCGGATAAAGGGCGGGTATTAGCGTTATGCTGTTCGCCTTTTAGGTTTTTTAATTAAATTAATTTATTTCTCTTATAAAAAAATCTGTCTTTCTCTTTTTAAAAAATCAAAATTAATATATAAAAGAAATGTGAATAAAAAAATTAATAAAGCGAAAATAAATAAATAAATGGTTCTAAAATTAAATGAAATTAAAATCAAGGTTCTTTCCTCTTAATTAATTAAAAAAAAAAAAAAAAAAAATATCGAACTCGTGATCTTTCGAACGGCACGCCCATGCTCTGCTCACCCGGCCATTGCGACTGTTGGAGCTACTCGAGCTAAATTACATACAAGTGCTTTCTCTCACCACGAATGAGAAAGCCTTTTTTCTAAGTTTTTTGTACTAGAGTAACAAAAGTCTTTCGAAGTATCTAGCCATCTGTCTTTCAGTTGTTTTAGGAAAGTTTATTTACTAGCCCAGTTCGCGTACGCACTATTCGGTAAAATCCAGTACTGGTTTTTTTTGCAATTTCTGGCTGGTTTTGCGTATTCGTACTTTCTTGCATAATTCTCTAATTGAAAGTAAATATTGGCTAAGCCGCCATATTATACATACATATGCGCCAGATTAAAACACCCCCCGCGGGTCCGACACTGACTGGCATGTAGTTTAACCCCCAAAACCCCTCCCGCCCCCACTGGATCCGCCACTGATTGGCTTACTCTCCGAAATTTGGTTACTGGCAAGTTATTGGATATTTTCTGCTGGGAATACGAAAACACAACTACTGTCTGAGCCAGAACTGCCCTGATGACTGGATAGCCGAAATTCTCATCTATGAGTTAGTAAATTTCAATAGCATTTCGTAAGACAAATGAAAGACAGACGGCAAGCTAGTTCGAAAAACTTTTGTTATTCTAGCACAAAAGTCTTAGAAAAATAGCTCTCTCCATTTCACCACACGTGGTGGAAAGCTATTTCAAGAGAAAATCCTTGTTTGTATATCAATTTGTTCGCGTCGCTCCAACTGGTGAAGTGACCGAGTGAGCAAAAATAGGCGCATCATTCGAGAGGTCAGAGTTCGAGTCCTCGGGCAGCACAGTTTTTCTTTCTTTTTAATTTAAGATTTGTTTTTCATTTTTTAATTGAATTTCATTTACTTTTTAGAAACTTTTTTTATTTAGTTTGTTTTTCTTTTGTAATTTTTAATTTTTTTTTTTTTAATTTTTATATGTTATTGTTTTGGATAGAAAAAAGTATTATATTCTCCAATATCATTTAATTTTTAGAAATATTTTTATTTATTTTCAGGGACGTGAACCGGATGAAAAATTTGGTCGGTTCGGTACAGCGGTTCGAACCGTTTTTGCACTTCTGGATTGGTTTGGTCTTTGAACCGGGCTTTCGGTTCGGTTCAATGGTTCGAAAAACAAAAAAATAACGCGGCAGTTTAAGTCAAGTGCAACAACGCGCAAGGTTAAGGGTCAAGTTTCTGTCAAATCAGATGGGTTGCCTTTACATTTGATATTGTCACATGGTAAACAAACATGGTAGGTATTACCATGTTTAACAACAAGAAAAAAAGTTGGTACATTTAAATATCTATTGAAAATTGGTTGAAACGAACGAATCTTTAAACCTTTATGGAAAGTGGTTCGGTTTTCGGTTCGGATCAAACATTTGTGGAAAATTTCGGTTCGGTTAATGGTTCAGTTAATTAATAGAAAAACTCGGTTTTCCGGTTCAAAACCGTTTCGGTACAAAACCGATTCACGTCCCTGTTTATTTTTGCTTTGCTTTTTGTACTTTGTAATTTTTTTATTTATTAGTTTATATTGTTTTAAAAAGAATTATATACAAACTTATTGCTAAAAGGCGAACAGCATAATGCTAAAACGTTCTCTGTAGCAGATCTTTCCATAGCGAGTGGCGTGAGTTTTCCTTCGACTCATCTGGTCACTCTAAGCTAAGCCGACTTCGTGGCTGCTGGAAGACAAATGGAGGCTCTTTGAAATATGGTGCTTGAACACCACACAAATAGAAAAATAACACAGGCCAACAAACATGGGAAAGAATTTGATAACCCAAAATGTTAAAGCTGTTTTTAATAGACTTTTTCGGCGCTTAATAAACTGCATTATCAAGACTTTTTCCTTTAAAAATTCTTTGCTATTTTCGCCCCCAAGCACTTAGCGCTTCATTATCTTCGGCAACTTTTCTCACACCATTGGCTCCATCAGCATTTTTGAACCTTTGCCAATTGCAGAATATTAAGTACTTATGTGCTGAAGGGCCCACTTACAGACAGTGTTGCGAAATTGTCTTCATACGAGTAAACAAGCAAGTATTCTCTTTATGCGGCTTATAATAAGCCATGTGGATATCAATCGTTTCCATTTATGTATACCAACATTTCATTAAAATTTATATTATGTAAATATGTTATATTATGCCAGGTAATTGAACCACAACAGAGCACAAGTAACCCAAGGCCATGGCAATCAGTTTCCCTCCAGCACGACTCGCCACCTAGCTTCACACTTACTTCCCTGACGGAAACAAGTGATTTTTTTTAAATCAACTAATTGAAGGACTACTTTAAAACAAATGCAATGTAAATGTTTCGAATTTTGATACATTTTTACTCAAAAAAAAACCAATTTGTGTCTTGGAAGTATGAAAAAGTATCTGTGAAGTGCAGAACGCAGCGTATTCAAAAGAAAAATACTAACTTTGAAGTTGTGTAAACCAAATTCATTTTAAAGTAGTTGAAAATGCATGCAGGAAAAGCGAATTGACTGCTTCCTAGGACATCGCCATGTTAAATAAATGAGTTCGTTGCAGGTAAAATAGTGAGAATTTCTATTAGTTATTGAAAATAAAGTAGTTTATAAATTATTTTTAAACTAATTAAATTTCCTGCAGGGTTCCTACTATCCCGCCACTGTCGCAAGGGCAACCACTTGTATAAACTTGTATCTTAGCAATATCCTGCAACACAAGCCTTCTGAAGTATGTATGTATGTGAGTACGTGAACGTTTTTAAGTAAATGTGTAAGTAAATAAGTGGGCAGAATCTATCACAGCAATTAAGATGTTAATTGGAAATGTGTTTAAGGATTATGTCGAGTAAGATTTTAAGTTTGTTGGTTGTCGGCCTTCGACGGTTGGATGTTGGTTTATTAAGTCTAATTCAATCAGGTAGAGAACAAAAGATAATAGCCTTCGAGTGCATGTAATATCGTTATAAATAGTACTTAATCACTTAATTATATTAGAAGTTATGAAAGATAATTGAGGACAGCGTGCTAGAATGCTTTTGAAAGGAAAATTGTAGGTACCTTAATTCGAAGAGAATATAATTTTTTCCCAAATTAGTTTATTCTCTACTTTTATTATAGTGAATGTAATAGTAAGTATGCATATTAAGCGGAACTTATGTCTATTCAGGGAGCACCGCGTAGCCTCGCTTTACAGCTTACAGGGAGGAAATACGATTTTACAGTTTCAAGTGGCTACAAAATACAATTGAGTTTTAAAAGTTTAATTGAAACAAGTAAGGGAGCTTCCTATTCCTCTTAAACGAAATATGTACTTCTATAAATTATTTTTTAAATTTTGTTCACATTAGAGCTGGAGAAACATCGATACATCGCGCGTAAAAGGGTAAAATTAAGTAATTATTCATAGGATAGAAATAATAATAATATTTAAAAGACTTTAAAAGCGTACCTCATTTACATTATTCAAGAACACTATACGGCAAAACGAACTTTTTTCTGGGTATTGAACCAAACCGATTTTTTTGAAGAGATTTACTCATAAGTAAAACAGGAATTTCTCGATTTTTCAAAGTTAGCTTCCGAACTCGAGGTATGGGCCCTCGATATTCGAAATTGGGCCTTTGGTTAAAAATTATTTTTAATTATTGTATGTAAACAACTAAAAATTAAAAATATAAACGTGGCCCGCCTTTTGCTCTCATTTAAACGGTATGTAACTTTTTTTGTGCTAACTTATGTTACCTCCGCTAGGGCAGGCGGGGGCTTAGTCGAATCACAATCAGAACTTATCATCAGGTGGTAGTGTAATCGTGTCTCTACCTCCGGGTACTGTGCGAATGCACTCCATTTCCTATGGTTCGGGCTGCTTGTGAGCGATGACCAAGCACTGGCGACCCCCTAATCCAGGGTGTTAAGCGACACCGTGCCCATTGGAAGGTTTGCAGCCAGGGGGTTTACCAGACCGGCTGTATTTTAACGGCGCTTTCCTGACACCGGGCCGCCTCAGGGAGTAACGGTGGCCTTGCTGCGGCATGGGGCACTGCCGTAGTGGACCGTTTGAATTCCCCTATTACGACCTAGACCACCGCGCCCGCTTCGTCGGGTAGGTGGTCGTACGAACAAGATGAACAAAAACAAAACCATAACCAAGGCCAAAAACAAAATTTAAAACAAAACCCTAATACCAAAAATTCGAAAGGTGGAGGGAATTCGAAGCCGATCCCTCTCTTCTGCTCCTCTTTAAACGAGGCGGAATCGATTCGTGGGCTGGGTGGGGCAGCTGCTGCTGCAGGGTGCAGCAAGGGGTCGGAGCCGACCTCTTCGTCTGCACTCGTCTCTGGTGGTGCCGGTGGGAACCCACCGCACCTAGTCTCGGGGTTAGGGACGCGGGCGAATTCGCCTGCATCTAGGACGGAGGCAGGGTCGCAGACGAAATCGTCTGCGGCTATGAACGTGAGGGCGCTGGACAATGTGGCCGGCACCAGCCAAGGACTTGCGGCTAAATGTGGCAGGAATCCCTCCGTTAGGCCTAAACGGCATGCTGGGCCGGCCAAGAAAGCACGTGATGACTGTCGCATGGCCACCAAGATGCTGGAGCGTTACGGCGAGGTGGGTGCTGCGCAGCTATCTGAGCAACACGCGCGATCGCTCGAGTTAGTTGGCCAGGGGGGTGCTAAGCGGCGGCCAGGAGGGCTGTGGTGAGGGTGATTCTGGGGGTGCGAGCGCATCCCGTATTGACCCTGTCAATCGGCAGAGATCGCAGGAGGGGGAAACCCTCCTCACCAAGAAGCCCAGAGCGGGAGGGACGGCTAAGCTCTTTAGCGAGATCGCTAAACAGGCGGGCTCTATCACTCTGGGTGTTTTGGATCGGGGTAAGGATGACGGGGCCATCGCCAGGGAGGAGTGGAGGAAGGTGTCTTCGGCCTTATCAGGGGTGTTTATGAGGGTAGTCAGAGAATACCCGGGGCCACCGCCGCGGTGCGAGAGTGCTGGTTGGCATCAGGGGATGATCAAGAAGGTGGTGTGTGCCGATGAGCGGTCGGCCGCGCTTGACAAGGCGGCAGTGGCCTTGGTCGTGGAGGTTTGGGTGGGAGCCAAACTCGAGGCTGTGGACAAGGGGGACCTTCCCTTGCGTCCGCGTGCGCGGGTCTGGCTTCCCTCGGCACCTTCCTCGCTGAGAGAGGTGGAAGATATCTTCCGCTACTGCAACCCGGACCTTCCAGCGCAGAACTGGAAGGCAATCCGGTTTGAGAGCTCCGACGGTGACTTTAGGCAAGCGCTGATGTTGCTGAACTCGGAGTCTCTTAAGCCTCTCGCCGAAAGACAGGGACTATGGCTTCGAGAAGGTAGTCATGAAGGTCTACCAGACGACTCCAGAGGGGATGACGAGCCTGGTTGCGCTGGTGGGCGAAAATATGAAAGTGGAGGATGCCGCCATAGATATGGAGGTCGAGTCCGTCATGTCGGACAGTTACAGCATTGCTGGCCCTCCTTCGAGTGCGGGATCGGTTATCACTGTTGGCCCGCTGTTCGGCAGGGCGGAGGAGGAATTGCTCCTTGCGTCCGATGGGGATGGCGCCTACGGAGGGGTGCTGGAGAGGATTTCGGAGGATGAATATTCTTCAGATCAATCTTCAACACTCTAAGGCGGCGTCAGTCAACTTTTTAATCCACCTTGAGCAAGGTGGAGTTGATGTAGTCCTGATCCAGGAGCCGTGGCTGAGCAGCTGCAATAAGGTTTCTGGTATCGGGACGAGGGACTACAAACTGGTGGTGTAGCGGGATGCAGGTAGACCTCGATTCTGCATGCTCATAGGGAAGGAACTTAATGCTTTTATTTTGCCTCTTTTCAGCGATGGAGACATTGTCACGGTGAGCCTTGAGGGTGCAACCGGAGAACTCTGGTTAATCTCCGCTTATATGGCGCACGAGGACGGGGTGGAGCCACCTCCGTGCTTACTAAGGAATGCGGTGGCAGAAGCTAGACGCAGGAGGATCCGCGTTGTTATATCTCTGACGCGAATTCCGACCATACGATTTGGGGCAGCTCAGATATCAACAGTAGAGGTGAGTCACTCTTTAATTATATACTTAATGAAACTTTATGTATATGTAATAGGGGGGGCGACCCCACTTTTGTAACGGCTAGTAGAGAAGAGGTTTTAGATATCACGTTGGTCTCTTCTGATATAATGTCCCGTATATCTGGCTGGAGAGTCCTTAGTGAGCACTCCTTTTCCGATCATCGGTACATACAATTAGCTTTGGATAAAGCGCGTCCTATGTACAAACCTTACAGGAGTCTGAGGAGAACCACTGGGACTTATACTGCAGAAGTCTGCAGGAATTGGTACCGGTTGCGCCCGTGGGGGCGGGACCTGGAGTGAAGGCGAAATTGACGAATTAATTGGAGTGTTCACCACTTCGTGTAAAAGGGCCATTGATATGTCTTGTCCCCTGAGTTACCACAAAGGTAAGAGCAAACCGCTC
>NW_016161210.1:49030-54160 GCF_001687245.7 Rhagoletis zephyria
GCCTGGAGGGTAGTCAGGAGTGTTCAAGGTTTCGGCGAGTTCTTTCTGAGAATCCCGCTCCCCTGGGATACATCAGGGATGAGGGCGGCGGCTGGGCAATGAGCAGCGAGGAGTCTCTCCGGATGCTCATTTTCCCTGCAACCCGGACCCGGGAGGGATCCGGTTGGAGGAGTCGATTCCCGAGACGAATGTCTCGGAAATCCTAACCATGGATCGCCTTCTTCCCTTCAAGGCCCCGGGCCCCGACGGCATAATACCGGCCCAACTGCAGAAATCTGCAGAAGTGTCGTGCCGCTGGTTGATGCCCATTTTCGAGGGTTGTCTGGCTAAGGGTCATGTTCCGGGGCCTTGGAGGGTGGTCAGAGTCGTGTTCATTCCCAAGGCCTTACACACGGTCGTTGAAAATGTCGAGAAATCCTTCTCGCAGAAGGAATTTGCGGTCGGTGCCTTCCTTGATATCGAGGGGGCTTTTAATATTGTTTTGCCTGAGGCTGTAGTTAACTACCTAAATAAGCTAGGGGTCGGAGCCGACCTTGTCAGGTTTATTAACCGCTTGCTTTGCAATAGAACTGTCGCGGCAGAGTGGGGCAACGCTTGAATCGGAGGTGTGTGAGTAGAGGTACTCCGCAAGGGGGAGTTCTTTCGCCATTACTTTGGGTAGTTGTAATCAATGACCTGCTGGTGGCTCTGAAAAGAAGTGGCTGTCTGGTGGTTGCCTATGCCGATGATGTAGTATTGATAACAAAAGGAAAGTTCCCGGAAGCACTATTTGAGCTTATGCAGGGTTACTTGAGCTTGGTTGAGAACTGGGCTTCTAGCTGCGGGCTGGGTGTAAATCCCAGTGAAACGGAGATTGTTCTCTTTACTAGGAGGTATAAGATACCGAATTGCCGTCTTCCCTCAACGGTGGTCTTCCTCTGAGGCTTTCTGACAGCGTGAAGTACTTGGGCTTGATCCTTGACAGTAAGCTTTCCTGGAAGCCTAACGTGGAGGAAAGAGTCAAGAAGGCTACAGTAGCACTAAATTGTTGCAGAGGGGCCATTGACAAGTGCATTGGCTTTATGAAACTATAATCAAGCCAATCTTATTATATGGGGTACTCCTCTGGTGGAACGCACTTGACAAGGCCTACATCGTCAAGCAGCTGAAGAAGGTGCAAAGAGCTGCCTTAATTGGAATCAGTGGGGCACTTCGAACCACACCTACTCTTGCGCTTAATTCCATGTTAAATGTTGTGCCTATAGACATAGCGGGCAGGGTTGCCGCTGCGCGTGCCGCAGTAAGGCTAAGAGAGTAAGGCACGCCGGTTCTGGGTCCGAATGGATCTTTTACCCCCACCATTCCGGCGAGGGAAGACTGGGAGGGGTGCAGTATCTGGAACCGAGGACCTGTAAAATTATTTACAGATGGGTCGAAGCTGGATGGGAAGGTGGGCGGAGGTGTCTTCTTCGAAGAGCTCTCCATAAACTTGAAATTTAGGCTACCGGATCACTGTAGTGTTTTCCAGGCTGAGGTGGCCGTATTAAAAGGGGCTTCGAACATATATGTAATACTTCTATATTGGCAGTAAGCTAACTTATCAATGTGTAAGCATTCCGAAATCAAAGCGAGACAGTCCAGTTCCGTTTTTGNGAAACGGAGATTGTTCTCTTTACTAGGAGGTATAAGATACCGAATTGCCGTCTTCCCTCAACGGTGGTCTTCCTCTGAGGCTTTCTGACAGCGTGAAGTACTTGGGCTTGATCCTTGACAGTAAGCTTTCCTGGAAGCCTAACGTGGAGGAAAGAGTCAAGAAGGCTACAGTAGCACTAAATTGTTGCAGAGGGGCCATTGACAAGTGCATTGGCTTTATGAAACTATAATCAAGCCAATCTTATTATATGGGGTACTCCTCTGGTGGAACGCACTTGACAAGGCCTACATCGTCAAGCAGCTGAAGAAGGTGCAAAGAGCTGCCTTAATTGGAATCAGTGGGGCACTTCGAACCACACCTACTCTTGTGCTTAATTCCATGTTAAATGTTGTGCCTATAGACATAGCGGGCAGGGTTGCCGCTGCGCGTGCCGCAGTAAGGCTAAGAGAGTAAGGCACGCCGGTTCTGGGTCCGAATGGATCTTTTACCCCCACCATTCCGGCGAGGGAAGACTGGGAGGGGTGCAGTATCTGGAACCGAGGACCTGTAAAATTATTTACAGATGGGTCGAAGCTGGATGGGAAGGTGGGCGGAGGTGTCTTCTTCGAAGAGCTCTCCATAAACTTGAAATTTAGGCTACCGGATCACTGTAGTGTTTTCCAGGCTGAGGTGGCCGTATTAAAAGGGGCTTCGAACATATATGTAATACTTCTATATTGGCAGTAAGCTAACTTATCAATGTGTAAGCATTCCGAAATCAAAGCGAGACAGTCCAGTTCCGTTTTTGTCAATGTATTGTGTACTTGAGTGCCGTTTTTGTATATGTGCTGTGTACATGTTTATTTATAAACGTATGTGTTCCTTTTCTTTCGTACGTTTTTATTGATATATCTATACTGTAGTGTTTTCGGACGGTACTAGCTCTTACTGCCAATATAGGAGTATTACATATATGGCTTCGGATTGGTTGCTCTTTAGTGTATTATCTGTTAAAGAGGTAAATATCTATTCTGACAGCCAGGCTGCCATCAGGGCTCTTGGCNCGGTGGTCTTCCTCTGAGGCTTTCTGACAGCGTGAAGTACTTGGGCTTGATCCTTGACAGTAAGCTTTCCTGGAAGCCTAACGTGGAGGAAAGAGTCAAGAAGGCTACAGTAGCACTAAATTGTTGCAGAGGGGCCATTGACAAGTGCATTGGCTTTATGAAACTATAATCAAGCCAATCTTATTATATGGGGTACTCCTCTGGTGGAACGCACTTGACAAGGCCTACATCGTCAAGCAGCTGAAGAAGGTGCAAAGAGCTGCCTTAATTGGAATCAGTGGGGCACTTCGAACCACACCTACTCTTGTGCTTAATTCCATGTTAAATGTTGTGCCTATAGACATAGCGGGCAGGGTTGCCGCTGCGCGTGCCGCAGTAAGGCTAAGAGAGTAAGGCACGCCGGTTCTGGGTCCGAATGGATCTTTTACCCCCACCATTCCGGCGAGGGAAGACTGGGAGGGGTGCAGTATCTGGAACCGAGGACCTGTAAAATTATTTACAGATGGGTCGAAGCTGGATGGGAAGGTGGGCGGAGGTGTCTTCTTCGAAGAGCTCTCCATAAACTTGAAATTTAGGCTACCGGATCACTGTAGTGTTTTCCAGGCTGAGGTGGCCGTATTAAAAGGGGCTTCGAACATATATGTAATACTTCTATATTGGCAGTAAGCTAACTTATCAATGTGTAAGCATTCCGAAATCAAAGCGAGACAGTCCAGTTCCGTTTTTGTCAATGTATTGTGTACTTGAGTGCCGTTTTTGTATATGTGCTGTGTACATGTTTATTTATAAACGTATGTGTTCCTTTTCTTTCGTACGTTTTTATTGATATATCTATACTGTAGTGTTTTCGGACGGTACTAGCTCTTACTGCCAATATAGGAGTATTACATATATGGCTTCGGATTGGTTGCTCTTTAGTGTATTATCTGTTAAAGAGGTAAATATCTATTCTGACAGCCAGGCTGCCATCAGGGCTCTTGGCTCCCTGACGGTGCGTTCGAAAACGGTGAGGGTGTTTGACTTCCCTATCGACCGCGTCTAACTATTTTGCTATTAAGGGTTCCAGGTCACAGCGAAATCGCTGGAAACTGCATGGCTGATGAGCTAGCAAGACAGGGAACCCTCGAGGCTTTTGGATAGGGAGGGTCTGGGGGCTCCTCTGACCTAGCGTGGTCTGCTTCTGGACAGATGGGCGTTTAGTCAGCTCAGCGAGCGCTGGGCGAACACTTTGGAGTGCAAGGTGGCAAAGTCTTTCTGGCCACGGGTGGACCGGGAGCGATCTAGGGAGCTCTTGACACTAAGCAAGCTGCATCTCTCACTATTGGTGGGAGTTCTTACTGGTCACTGTGTGATTGGTAACCATGCGGTAAGGCTGAGTGTCGCGGATAACCCTTACTGCACCAGCTGCATGGAGGACGATGAGGTGGAATCATCTCAACATCTGCTGCTCTGGTGCCCTGCCTTTGCGAGCCTAAGGTTTAAGCACCTTGGGTCGCACTTTTTTCACACTCCCGATGAGCTCTCGGGTGTGGACATGAGTCGACTGACGAGCTTCGTTGTGAGCGCGGAGCGTTTCTCCGGCAAAAAGCCATAGGTGTCGTCTTTTTTTCTCCCATAGCTCCTCCCTCTTTCCCCCTACCCTCCCTGCGTCCATCTTTCCCTCCCCCCGCCCTTCTCCCCCTCTAAGGGCATCAAAACGGACAGCTTAGTCGAGTCCAAGTGTGCCTCCACATGTGGAGGCAGCCCGCTTACCTAAACTAACCTATGTTACAAGTGCTGATGTTGAGCTGATTTTTGCCCCTTATAGCACCTGTAATATAAGTTTGAACNACTAACCTATGTTACAAGTGCTGATGTTGAGCTGATTTTTGCCCCTTATAGCACCTGTAATATAAGTTTGAACAAAAAAAGTTATATACCGTTTAAATAAGAGCAAAGGCCGGACCACGTCTATTTTTTTTACATTCTTAGTTGTTCACATACAATAATAAAAATAATTTTTTACCAAAGGTCCAATTTCAAACTTCCCAGGCCCATATCTCGATTTCAGAGGCTAACTTCGAAAAACGGCGAAACTAATTTTTAACTTATGCCTCAATCTCTTAAAAAGAGTTGGTTCTCTCCAATACCCAGCCAAGTGCTGTGCAATGTAATTAAACGTTTGCTCACTAGTGACATTAAAGTTTTGTCAATTCCTTCCAAAGGTTGCACACATACACACGGTGCCTTTCTAAAGACGCAGATTTTTTCGAGAGGGAGTGAGAAAACTGTTTTCTGTGCAAACCTTTTATTATTGAACTAGCAATTACCCGGCGTGCTTCGCTGCGCCTTAAATGTATTTTTGTGTTGTAACTCTCCCCCTAAGCTCTTATGGCCTCATTTAGATAATATTTTTAAAGAACTTTATTTAAAAAAAAATCGATCTATGAAGCATTGTTTATTTTTTTTTTGAGT
>NW_016161211.1:0-22060 GCF_001687245.7 Rhagoletis zephyria
CTTCGAGTCTCCAAAGGCGTAAATGACGCTGACATTCTCAATCTACGTAGAACAGAATACACATTACTCACAGCTTTATGTATATGGTCAGAACAGCTCAACTTAACGGCGAAGCCTAAATTTCGAATTTTGTTAGTAAATTCAAGGACACTATTACCAACAAAAAGTTTTGGAATATCTTATACGTATATGTATACTATGTATGTATNAAAAAAAAAATTTAAATGGGTTAAGAATTCATTTCAGTTTGACATTATAGCCTGTTTCTTATGAGAGCAATGTCAAAATCAATCACACTTTGTTGAATACATTTTGAGCTTGCTATATACAAGCTCAGAGTACGTTGTGTGTTGTACTATGAGTTGAATAGCTAGCTTTCTTCGAGTCTCCAAAGGCGTAAATGACGCTGACATTCTCAATCTACGTAGAACAGAATACACATTACTCACAGCTTTATGTATATGGTCAGAACAGCTCAACTTAACGGCGAAGCCTAAATTTCGAATTTTGTTAGTAAATTCAAGGACACTATTACCAACAAAAAGTTTTGGAATATCTTATACGTATATGTATACTATGTATGTATGTATCACTATTACTAACAGGTAACACATATGACTTTGCAGCATTTAAGCAAAGAAAATTATTACGCGCCCATTGCGAAATTGCAGACAAGTCACTATTTATTTTACAACACATATCCTCAACAAGACCAACACGGCTAGACAAATACAAGTTGCGATCCCGTACGAGTCCGGACTAGTCAGAAATAGTCAGAATCAGTCAGATTTTACTGGAAATCAATTGAGAGGACAAAAAAGGAGTAAATACGGTTCTCTCTCTGTCAGAAGTTATCAGTTTTAGTCCGAGAATTTTTTGCTGGTAAATTCTGGTAAATGTGTCAAACGATCAGCTGTAGCGTGTTTGGCAACCAAATTGTAAACAAAAGAAAAGTGCACCCTGCTAGTTCATGTTGAAAAGTATTTAATTACTGGTTTAAGTGGATTTTAATGAATTTGAAAGTATTTTTGGTTATTTACATGTGTGAGATGAGTGTGTTTACATACAAAATAAGCAAAAATTTACAACCTAAATTTGGAGGTTATGTAGAAGTTGACAGAAGTTACCATTTTTACTAGAAAGCGATCCCGTACTTTTCAATGTTACTCTCCCGCTCTCAGCGAATTTTTATTTTTTGACAGTTTTACTAGTCCGAGTCCGAGGTATACGGGATAGCAGCTACAATTGAATGTCGTCAGCATAAGCATGGATATGGACCTACTGACACACATGGAATACATCATTAACAAAGACTAAACAAAAGGGGACCAAGCAAAATTTGGAGGAGATATCTTTACACTTCACTTTTTTGGTTCTTCCCACGAGGTAGCTAGTCATAAGTTTAACAGGGCTTTCAGAAAAACCAAAGTAATATTTGAGCTTTGCACATAGTAGGTCGTGATTTACTAAGTCAAATGACTTAGAAAAATCAAGGAGCCAAAGAAGGGTTAAGTCGCCGTTGTCAAACTGTAAGTTATGCTTGGGTTTAAATCCTGATTGCAATGGGGGTAAAAGGTTGTTTCCTTGGACAAAGTAGGAAATTTGCGCTGCCATCATAGACTCGCACACTTTCGAAAATACTGACAAAATGCTTATTGGCCTATAATCACTGGGTTTTGTAGCAATATTCTTTTTGGCGACAGGAATAATAACCGCTTTTTTCCATTCCGTTGGAAAACACGAAGCTGTAAAGCAGTGATTAACGATATGTGTGAGAGTTCCTAGAATAAATGGCAGCACAAGTTTGACAAACTACAGGGAATCCCATCCTCGCCAACAGCATTAGATTTGATGCTCATAATGGATTTCAGAACCTCAAATTCAGTCACTCCGTTAAATTGAAACGTTTTCTTTAGTGTAAAATGGCTACAGTATATTTTGCTTTGCTGCTTTTATGCTTCAGTGCACATTTAAGATACCTACTTCAAAATGCGCATCAGCGGCATTATTTTTAACATATATAAGGAAACTGCTCCGATAGATGCACTCAACATACCTGCACATTGCGGATACCTGCCTTCAAAATTGTACAACTAGTATCAATTATCAAAGAAAGTATTACGTTTACCTGCACTGGCCCTACAATTACCTAGTTTTACAAGCTTTTATTTATTTTGCTCATCTCGCAGAACAACGAAAATGGCTATCACTTTATGTAGTTATATAGATAATTAGATACCATTCGGTAAAAATTCCGCTTGCTGTAATTTCTACGTGGTAAGTGCTCCTCCATTATGTGGTTTCACAGGGACTCGGATACCTTCCTCATTGAAGTAGTAAAGAAAATTCGCTTAAGTGCCTTTTTCGGTTAAGTGCACAAGTTTTTCGTGCAAAGAAGGATGGGCAGCTAAGCAAAAAATACTGTATTTAAATTATTAACTACAAGGCTATCACAGCTTTTACTAGCACTACTAAAATAGGCATTCAGCACGTTTGGATCGATATTACACCCAGTCTTAAGTTTTCCATGCACATTAAGATGTTTTAAATTGCGCCATAGATCTTTGGAAGGCAGTGAAGGGTTCAACTTGGAGCTACAATATAACCGCTTAGCTTGTCTTATAACTGTAGTGGCATTGTTCCGAGCAATTTTGTATTGTGACCAAGCAAAGTTAGTCTTGGTTCGTTTCCATTTTGAGTATAACCTGTTACGAGTTAATATAGCTGTTCTGACTTTGCTCCCGTACCACGGACAAGAGCTTTTCATAGCCCGAACAGTACGTAGAGGGACATGGACATCAAATAATTTAGTCAAGGTGTTATTTAAAAAGTCAAGTTTCGCATCTACCATCTCAAGAAACCAACATTCGTCCCAGTTAACATTTGACAGATCAGCAGACAGATTATTATCGTTTACTGACTTCAAATCACGATACATAAAACTAACAGGATTAGCAGGACAATTAAACGACACATTAAACGCACAAAATATTAGATCATGATCAGATATAAAACTTATTTGATCAAATTTAATGACATGGTCAAGACTAGACGTGATAACGAGGTCTAACAAAACTTGGATTCAAATTTTGTGCGTATCTTGTTGGTACGAGTTTGTTGACTACAGCAAGGCCTGCTGCGGCCACGTGGTCAAGTAGCTTATTGGCATATGAGTCGTTTAACAACAGATTAACATAGAAATCACCACATACAACAAAACGTTCATACTCTATTAAAAACACAGATAGCTCAGAAAAAACGAATCGAACAAGTAACATCTATGGGGGTATACACACAGGACACTAATATTTTAGTCACACCGTCAGAAATTTCGGCGTTAATAAATTCCGTATCACAGTTGTTTTATTCTGCTAAAACGCAAAATTTTAGGGTAGACCTGCAGTAGATTGCAACACCTCCTCCTTTCTTTTGTGTTCTATCGACTCTAATAAAATTAAAGTTTGGAATGCAGTAGTAAAAGTCGGAGATGTCAGGATTAGACCACGTTCCCGAGACCCAAATAACATCAACGTCAGATTTCCCAAAAATATGCCTAATATAATCCAGTTGGTCACCGTTAAGGCTTCTTGCATTGAAGTGCACCACTTTGAGGCCATTATATTCTTCTTCTTCTTTCTTGGCGCTGTAACCGCCTAAGCGATTTTGGCCGAGTTCAGCAAAGCACGCCAGTCGTTTCTCCTCTGTGCCAACTGACGCCAATTGGAAACGCCAAGTGAAGCCAAGTTCTTCTCCACCTGATCTTTCCATCGCAGTGGGGGCCTCCCTCTTCCTCTGCTACCACCAGCGGGTTCCGAGTTGAATACTTTCAGAGCTGGAGCGTCGGTGTCCATTCGAACGACATGACCAAGCCAGCGGAGCCGCTATATTTTAATTCGCTGTACTATGTCCATATCGTTGTAAAGCTCATACAGCTCATCGTTCCATCGTCTGCGGTACTCGCCGTCGCCAACGCGTAAAGGACCGTAAATCTTCCGCAAAATCTTTCTCTCAAACACCCCAAGAGCCGCCTCATCGGATGTTGTCATTGTCCATGCTTCTGCGCCATATACCAGCACGGGCATGATGAGTGACTTATAGAGCGTGGTTTTCGTACGTCGAGAGAGGCCATTATATTGCTTACTCAAAATATCAATTAAAATTTTGTGGCTTTCGTCAATGCAGAAGGCGGATTTCCTATAGGGTTTAGTCCATAACACTGAGATGGACAAAAGCAACCACAAAAGGCATATAACACAAGGAAGAACTTTAACGCACAAATGTTAACGATTGCTATAAACGTGAGTAAATATGGAAACGGAATTAAATAAGAAGAATCGAGGTTTACATATAGAAACAAAAAATAAGGGAATATTAAACAAATAGAATTCGGTACAGCGAGAAAGAGAAAAGAACATAAATATAACTTAACTTCTAGGCTAGTAAAAACTAAGTAAAATAGAAAGTACACATTTTCGGTGAACATTCAATAAACATACATTTTTACTTCCGCGTACTTTGAAAAGAGCGTTAATCTCGGCTCTGCTGCTTACCAGTATGGGCTCTTCATTTGGTTTTAGTCCCACAAAAATTTTCCCTCGTACAGAGAACACTGACGCCAGTAGTTTCTTCCGCCTGAGCTCTGACGCATACGACATCATATCTCGCAATATTTTCGGCAGACTCTCATGTACAAATATTGACCCATAGCCCAGAAACTCAACATCAGAGAGCGCAAGCGATCTCTGTTTGGATCTGCAGAAGACCGCAATAGATTTCATGAGCTGATTTCGATTGTGTGTGAGCTGAGTCTGAACAGCAGCCAGTTCATTACGAAGATTGAGAACTTCAGTGCATGTGCTCTCAACAGCAGCCACACGTTTATCAATAGCTGCAATGGATAGCTTTAAATTTGCCGTATCGGTGGCCAGCTCACTGATCTTCTCCATTACTCTCTCTTCTGATCTCATCATAACCGCTGTCAACTTCTCGATAATTGAGTCCCTCTGCACCTCCAGTTTCTTCTCCATCCTCTCAAATGGGGCTGATGCCGTTGTGAGAGGAGTTTTAGGGGGGTAGCCGGTTTTCTTGCTGAGTTTTTGCGTGTTATTAACTGTGTTTTCGTATTCTCCAGCAAAAAATATCCAGTAACTTGCCAGTGACCAAATTTCGGAGAGTAAGTCAATATTTATCCACAATGAGTGAAATATGCAAGAAAGTACGAAAACGCAAAACCAGCAAGAAGTTGCTAGTTTTATGAACAGCTGATTTATTTGTTATTTTCCGAGGCAATTTTCTTAGAAAACTAGTATTTTTCATCTTATTATATATTTAAATATGTTTATTTTGTCAACTGCAACTCTAAAAGCACCACAAACAATTATTTTGTTAATGTGAATTACATTAAGCATCATGCCATCAGCTGTTTTTCTTACTAGCAAATAGTTGTTAGTAAAAATGTATCCAGTAAAAATCCTGTAAAACTTGCAAGTTCAGCTGTCATTTTTGCTCTCTCAATTTCCCCTCTTTTGCTAGTTTCTTGCAAGTTTTTGCGTACGAAAACGACATCCAGTAAAAAACCAGTAAAATTAGTAATGGATTTACTGGATAGTGCGTACGCGAACAGGGCTATTGTCCAGCGGTTCAATTTACACAGACGAACGAGAGCACAAAGCGTGTTGCTCGAGCACGAGCAACTCGGTGCCCCTCTCCTTTCCTCGTCACGCTCTCTCCTACAAACGTCGAGTTGCGGCAACAAAAATCGCCGTGTGTAAATGAGCACTTATTAAGCAGGAATATACGAAATCAGGTGTTAGCAGTCTCACGAAAAACTTACAGCGCACAGGTACACCGGCAGATCATTAGTTTGAGGAAATTGAGGAAATTTTTAAATTATTTACGCGTGAAAACACAAAAACGTAAGAGCACCACTAAAACACGTCTTACTCTGCCAACATCTATGAAACAAATCATGTATTTAATGCAAAATATCAGTACAATGCTTATCGGTTAGTATACTTTTTTCTAACAGTTTCTAAACTTATTTAATCCTTTAACTTACTTTTAAAAAGTGACATTCTGAAAAATATTTTACAAAAATCCAAAAATAAGAAAAAAAGTTATCTTTGAAGAGCCTGAAAGCAGTTTCGTATTCTGCACAAATTTTCAGCCAATAACTTTACAAACCTTAAAAAAATATATAAATAATACTTGCCATGTACACTTTGTTTGGAAATTACCCAAGTACGTACATAAATACATATCGTCGATGTTTTTGCAAAATCGCCCATCGACCAGTAGCAAAACCGTCTAAATCGCCATTGTGGCAAAAATGAGATTTATTAACCTTGAACTCCAGGCATCGAGGTTTATGCATAAGAATCGTAAAATCGTTATTAAAACAACAGATGTGCAAAATAATAGCTTGAGAATATACCGCCTATCAAGGCAATGCCCTCAAAGAAACCCCGCTTTTTCGGTCTCCTTTAAAATTTCAGTACCGTAAGATAGGCGGCTTTGCAATTGGTCGATGGGCGGTTTTGCAAAAAAATCAACGATATGTGTATGTATGTTTCGAATGTCTTATTTTTCACATTCGCGAATGCGACTTTTCGGAATGCGAATGTGCGAATGCGAATGTTAGGAATAACATTAAAAAAGCTATAATCAACTTAAGTCATCGTTTTTATCACTTAAAAATTTTGCAAAGTATTAGAACATTGAACGAATGCTTAACCTATACAGTGTTTTAATCTAGTAGTCAAAGTTCAAAAGGGGCATATCTATCTATCTATCTATTTTATATATAATACGCGAAGGGATTTTTTGTGCAGCATAAAAGATCTGTCAGATGTCAGATGAGATGTCAAATTAAAGCGCTTGGTCTGTAGATGTGCAATAAGGTTTTAATTTTTCGAAAAGAGTTGCCACCTGTAGAACAATTGAATATAAACTATATAATAAGCAATGCCGTCATAACAGCACTCTTGGACTAAAGATATGCAATAAGCTTTTACTTTTTTGAAAAGAGTTGCCACTTTTTAAAAAATTTCATTCAAAATATCTAAAAAATCAATTATTACAAAATGGGTATCAGTGGAAAGGGTTTTGAAAATATTTGTTTCTTAACTTAACTTTAGGAGGGTTGCCATCTGTTTAAAAAATTAAATTCAATTTGAATTAAGAAAATGAAGTATGAGAAATATGTTTCAACCTATGGGCGCATAACGAAAGGGGCTTCAAAAGGTGGCCGTTTGAAAATATTTTGAAGAGGGTTGCCACCTTCTTGCAATGGCGAATTTATNATCTTTGAAGAGCCTGAAAGCAGTTTCGTATTCTGCACAAATTTTCACGTCGGTAAACGGTTTCAGCCAATAACTTTACAAACCTTAAAAAAATATATAAATAATACTTGCCATGTACACTTTGTTTGGAAATTACCCAAGTACGTACATAAATACATATCGTCGATGTTTTTGCAAAATCGCCCATCGACCAGTAGCAAAACCGTCTAAATCGCCATTGTGGCAAAAATGAGATTTATTAACCTTGAACTCCAGGCATCGAGGTTTATGCATAAGAATCGTAAAATCGTTATTAAAACAACAGATGTGCAAAATAATAGCTTGAGAATATACCGCCTATCAAGGCAATGCCCTCAAAGAAACCCCGCTTTTTCGGTCTCCTTTAAAATTTCAGTACCGTAAGATAGGCGGCTTTGCAATTGGTCGATGGGCGGTTTTGCAAAAAAATCAACGATATGTGTATGTATGTTTCGAATGTCTTATTTTTCACATTCGCGAATGCGACTTTTCGGAATGCGAATGTGCGAATGCGAATGTTAGGAATAACATTAAAAAAGCTATAATCAACTTAAGTCATCGTTTTTATCACTTAAAAATTTTGCAAAGTATTAGAACATTGAACGAATGCTTAACCTATACAGTGTTTTAATCTAGTAGTCAAAGTTCAAAAGGGGCATATCTATCTATCTATCTATTTTATATATAATACGCGAAGGGATTTTTTGTGCAGCATAAAAGATCTGTCAGATGTCAGATGAGATGTCAAATTAAAGCGCTTGGTCTGTAGATGTGCAATAAGGTTTTAATTTTTCGAAAAGAGTTGCCACCTGTAGAACAATTGAATATAAACTATATAATAAGCAATGCCGTCATAACAGCACTCTTGGACTAAAGATATGCAATAAGCTTTTACTTTTTTGAAAAGAGTTGCCACTTTTTAAAAAATTTCATTCAAAATATCTAAAAAATCAATTATTACAAAATGGGTATCAGTGGAAAGGGTTTTGAAAATATTTGTTTCTTAACTTAACTTTAGGAGGGTTGCCATCTGTTTAAAAAATTAAATTCAATTTGAATTAAGAAAATGAAGTATGAGAAATATGTTTCAACCTATGGGCGCATAACGAAAGGGGCTTCAAAAGGTGGCCGTTTGAAAATATTTTGAAGAGGGTTGCCACCTGTTTAAAAATTAAATTCAATTTGAATTAAGAAAATGAAGTATGAGAAATATGTTTCAACCTATGGGCGCATAACGAAAGGGGCTTCAAAAGGTGGCCGTTTGAAAATATTTTGAAGAGGGTTGCCACCTGTTTAAAAATTAAATTCAAATTATTAAATGAGTTAAATGAATTATTAAAATATAGGTATCAATCGAAAGGGGGTTGAAAAATCTTTATTTCTGAACTATATTTAGCGGAGTTGCCACATGTTTAATTAATATAATTCAACTTAATTTATCAATAGATTAAAATAAGTATCGCAGTGTTAGACGAAGAATATTTAAGAATATCTTAGCGCGAAACTATGATCTGCCACCTGCTTTNTTAGCGGAGTTGCCACATGTTTAATTAATATAATTCAACTTAATTTATCAATAGATTAAAATAAGTATCGCAGTGTTAGACGAAGAATATTTAAGAATATCTTAGCGCGAAACTATGATCTGCCACCTGCTTTAAAAGTTGAATTTAACTATATCTATATATATAATACGCGAAAGGACTTTTTGTCCAGGTCATCAGATCTGAACCATTCGTTTGATTTTCGAAAATGAGGTATCACATTATAGGGCTTGATATGTAGATGTGCATTAGGCTTTTAATTTTTCGGAAAGAATCAAATTAAAAGGCTTGGTTGCAGATATGCAATGAGGTTTTGCTTTTTGAAAAGAGTTACCATAGGTATCAGTCGAAATGGTTATTTAAAGCTTTGCTTCTTAACTGTGAGACTGTTGCCCCTGTTTAAAAAATCAAATTAAATTTCAAACATGGAAATTACATATTAATTTACAAAATGTTCCCCCACAGGGGTCCAGACTAAAGGAGTAAAGGAGGGTAGTAGTTTTCAAATGTTTTGAGTTATAGTTATATGCAGTATTAAAATATGGATGTTAAACGAAAGAGTGCTAAGAAATCTTCAGTTTAAACATCAAAATTTTGTTTGATGGTTTGAAGTTAAATAAATTACTAAAAGAGGTGATTTAATCGTTCATGGGTTTGAGGAGGATTTATATCTGAACTGTTTAGGAGGGTTGCCAGGTGATAAAAAAATTAAATTCAATTTAATTCTTCAGGTAATTGAATTATGTAGCAAAGTATCAGACGCAAGAACTTTAAAAGGTTTCAGTTTGAAAATGCTGCGTGGAAGGTTGCCACCTGTTTAAAAAGCCTAATGTATTTAGCTTTGACACAATTTTAATGAAATATTAAAATATGAGTGGCAAAAGAAAGAGTTTTAATAAAACTTTAGTTTGAAAATATTTTTTGTTAGGGTTGCAGCTTATTGTTACCCGATCACTGCCCGTGTTTTAACGAGATGTGATTGAAATTGAACATTTGAAAGCACATTTGCATGTCTGGTTGTAGCTAAACGTGTAGAGATGCTTTCTCTTATTTGTTAGCTCCCAGCATGTTCGGGTTCGAACGCCGTCAGAGGCAACATGGAATTTTTATACCCGAGCGCACTTTTGCACGAGGGTATTATAACTTTGTTCACATAACGGTTGTTTGTAACAGGCAAAACGAATCGAGATAGATATGGACAAATGTATACATAAATGCTCAGAATGAATAGAAAAATCGACCAATTTCTTCCAAACTTGGCACAGTTGTTGGCCTTGGTACAACATACCAAATGACCGAAAATTTTTAAAATCGGACAATAACCACGCCCACATCCCATATAACGGTAATTTAGAGAAATGCGAAAACTTCTTTACCAAGAAATACATCTATAAAATTTTGGAAAATGGGTCTGGCACCGCCCACTTATGATCAGATATATGTATCTCGGTAACCGTCGTATCAATCTGTACCAAACTCAGTATGGTTATTGTACTTTCCACATAAAAGCAAAACGTTGAAAATTATTGAAATCGGACTAAAATTACGGCCGCTTTTCATATAACGGTAAATTTCAGAAATGCTTGAAACCTCAATATTTCGAGATTTAAGGACGCTAATTTAATCAAAATTGATACTAAACGCAATCCCTTGAAAAGAAGTAACATTGTTTGGAATTTCATTAAATTTTTCAACATACATATATGTATCGTGTATATAAATTTAAAAATCACCGCAATTTAAAATTTTTAGAGTTTTGATAGTTTTTAATTTCTTGAAGTTTCCCCTTTTTAATAACTTGAGTGGAATTCCAAAATTTTCTAAACTTTCAAAACTTTGTGAATTAGAGAAATTTTAGCAAATCCCATTAATTTAATTAATTCTATATAATGATGAATACTAGATTTCTAGAAATTTTTTATTTTTCAAAAATGTTGAGAATTGTAGGAATTCTAAAAAATTTTTTCTTAGTAAAAGTGTCGAATATACAAAATTGATCAAACAGAAGATTCAAAAAATTTTTGGACGTTAATGTTTTCAAAATTTTCAAAAAATTTAAAATTCTCAAACTTTGTTATATCAATACAAAATTTTGGAAAAGTTCAGAAAAGTGAAACAATTTTGGAATTTCTCAAAAATGTTAATATCTTTTAGAATTCTAAGAATTTTCTATCTTTTACACACGAGTACATGAACATAAGAATTTTTCGACAATTTGTGATGTTTCACATTTTTACATTTTAGGATGGATTTTAGGATAAATAAAATTCTCAAAATTTTGGAAAATATGAAAATTTCTAAAATCTCAATAATTTTGTACATTTCAAAAAATTATCATTTTACCAAAATTTCTAGAATCTCCCAGATTTCGGTAGTTTTTGAAATTTTGGAAAATATCCTAAAAATAAGAAATCTTAAGAAATTTAATAATATTATAAAATTCAAAATTTTGGAATTTTCGTTGTTTTCTGAACCTGTGAAAATATTCAAACTTGCTGTGACTTTCAACTGTGTAAAATAATGGGCGCGTTTCTAAGACGCAACTGTTTACCTCAACTGTTGCTGAAATGCTGTCAACTGCTGAGTTCAACAGTTACGTCTTAGAAACGGTAGGATACATAAACTGCCAAAACATTTGTAAACAAGCAAAATTAAATAAAACAGCACAAAAAAAAAAATATTAAGCCAAAAATATGGATAGCACAGGATTTATAATTTAGTTTTTCTTATTTTATTTTTAATATATGTATTTGTACGTGTATTTTATTTTATTAACAGCCAGTTTCGCCTGAAATTTACAGACAAATTATTTTTTTATTTGAATTTTCTATGAAAACTGATGGAAGGGAAACATCATTTTTGGCTTATATAAATTGTTGACTTCATGTAGCGAAATAATTGTATGATGGAAAAAATGGCGTAAAGTTGCCAACCGTTGAGCTGAGCGGAACTACTCAACTGTGAGTTTCTGAAACAAACACTCAACAGTTCAGCAACAGCTACGTCTTAGAAATGCGCCCAATACAAATTCGAAAATATAACAAAATAACTAAAAATTTAAAATTAAGTACATAATTTCAAAATTTTGAAAATTCAGTGAATTCGAAAAACTGATAGGCCTACTTAAATAACATAATACTTCGAGCTTAGCACACAGCTAAAATTTCAAACTCAAGTGAAATTTTACACACTTTTTCCATGAATTAAAATTTTCAAAAGCATCCATTCATTAGGTTTGTTCCCCAAGCTTCTCGAAGTCACTTAGAGTTACATATACATGCTCCGCAAGTAAGTTTTCGAGTTTCTTTGATATACGCTCACAGTTTGAACTTTGTTGGAGTTTGCCTACAAGTAGCTTGTGGGACAAACCTGTCATATATTCTTGTACTGATATTTCACGATATTCAGTTGAATATTATGAAAATACATGTTACACAGTCTTGGGGGGGTAGTTCCCCAATTACCCCTACCTGGGTCCGCCACTGGTTGAAATCATACTCCACTACCGCTGCGCATAAGGACAAAGTGACTAATTACGACGACAAAAATAGAAAAACAAAAATTTTTTAATCTTATCACACATACCTTTCTAATACTCCTTATAAACCAGTCCACAATGTAACACACAAATTCTTACTTTTAACGCAAGCTGAAGCGCAAAGTCGGGTTTTCTATCGTGCATCGAATTAACTAATTTTTTGCTTGAAGCGATGATAAAATAGTTTCTCTTGTCATATTATTCTTATTAACCACTAATAGTTTTGTCAACATGGAAAGTGAGACGTCAGGTACGTACTTTATTTTACGATTTTTGTTAATAATATAGTTGTTTGTAAAATGGGTATAATACCTATTTTATAAATTGCCTTGTTTTATTGAAAAAATTCTGAAATTTTTATATTGGTTAGAGTTTTAAAACAAGTTCCCATAAGTACAGCAATTTCTCTTCAACAGTTCGAAAATCCAACAAATTGCCATTGTAACAAGTCATTTTTAGCAAAAAAAACGACTTAAAAAAAATATATATACGTATATATTTCATGACTCAATGATCGATTCTAAACCAAATTAGTATAGGATACTACCTTTCCGTTGCAAAAAGAATTATCGAAATCGGTTGACGTGGTCCAAAGTTATGCGGTAACATACATAAAAAAAAAAAAATATTCCAACGAACTGATAACCTCCTCCTTTTTTGGAAATCGGGTTCGCCCCATTTTCCCCCTTCATTAAATAGAGCATATTTTTCTTAAGTCGTTTATTGGGACGAATCGAGAATATAAGAGATCAAAAATGTTTACTCCATATGTATTTGACAGATTTCAATGAAATTTGATATCCAGGGATATTCGTTGTCAATGATTTCGAAATTGATATCAAATTTTCAAAATTCAAAATGTCGGATACAATATGGCGGAAGATATCTTAAAAAATTTATAAATTGTTATGAAGCTTGGTATTGATAGATTTTCGTCGTCACTGGTTTCGAAATTGATATCAAATTTTCAAAATTCAAAATGTCGGATACAATATGGCGGAAGATATCTTAAAAAATTTATAAATTGTTATGAAGCTTGGTATTGATAGATTTTCGTCGTCACTGGTTTCGAAATTGATATTAAATTTTCAAAAATCAAAATGGCGGATCTAATCTGGAGGACCACTTTTTTTTAATTATAGTTTGTTATGAAACTTGATTCACAGATCCTCGTTATCTTCGATTACAAAATTGAAATTAGATTTTAAAAAATTTAAATGGGTTCAAATGGTTCTAAAGGTAATGCATTGCGTTAAAAGTAAAACGCCTATTGTTCGAGAGGCCATTTTGAATTTTTGAAAATATGATATCAGTTTCGAAGTCAGTGACGACGAAAATCTCTAGATACCAAGCTTCATAACAATCTATACGTTTTTGAGGAAATAGTCCGCCATGTTCGATCCGCCATTTTGATTTTTTAAAACTAAATATCAATTTCGAAATCACTGACGACGAAAAGCTCAGGATACGAAGCTTCATAACAATCTATACATTTTTTAATAAATCGTCCGCCATATTGAATCCGCCATTTTGAATTTTGGAAATTCAATTTAATATTCGAAATCAGTGATGATGAAAATCACATATGGAGTAAACATTTTTGTCGTCCTATATTGCCGATTCGTCCCTAGGTGCGCTGTTCGTATATGGGTGAAACACACGATGCAGAAAATGAAGGTGGCACCATTCGCGGACCGCTAACCCTCTCTTCGTTGATTTGACAGCATCCACACATTCGCTGACGTCACACAATACTTTAGTTTACATTCACGGTTGCCAACTTGGTGCTTTTAGCACCAAATTTAGGGTGTACCTATTCAAAACGCGAAAATGTTTGAGTTTGGTGCTTGGTGCGTTTATGGTGCTTTTGTTTTTAGTTTTCAGACATAAAATTTGAAAATATTAAAAAAATTTAAGCAGAATTTATAGCAATCGTAAGTGTGGTAAGCAACTTTACAATTTACAATTTACAGTGACAATTATAAGGGACAACAAAACTTGTGGCAGCACCTTCAATCATGCCTGAAGAAATCGACCATCGTGCAAGAAATATTGAATTTTATTAATTTGAATCGAAATCCTTACAATAAAATTATTTATTTATTTATTTATTTATTTATTAAGCCGGTACTCCTGGTAGACCACGTAAGCAATACAATATGGTTAATATGGCGTGTAATGAAGAAATTGAATCCCCAGAAACTATTAAAGAAGCGATGAAAAGTGAGCAGGCACAAGAATGGTGGCATGCAATGCAGGAGGAGTATCATGCGTTACTTCACAATGATAGTTGGGAGCAAGCTGAATTACCGAAGGGCCAAAAAGCGATCGGATGCAAATGGGTTTTTGCTGTGAAATGTGATGCCAGCGGGAATGTGGAAAGGTACAAAGCCAGGCTCGTAGCAAAGGGCTGCAGCCAAACCTACGGCGTCGACTATGATGAGATATTTTCGCCAGTAGTGCGATACGCTACTGTTAGAATGCTATTTGCGATTGCGGCGGAATATGAACTTTATCTGCATCAACTTGACGTGTCAACAGCTTACCTTAACAGTGAATTAAATGAAGTTATATACATGGTTAAGCCAGAAATGTTTGAGGACAATGGTAATCAAGTACTCAAGTTGAAGAAGTCACTCTACGGGCTCAAACAATCGGGACGAGTATGGAACTCTAAGCTGGATAAGACATTAAAGGGGCTTGGATATATTCCTGGCGAGAGTGAGCCGTGTCTTTATACAAAAAATAGAGGTCGAACACTTAACATGATAGCAGTTTATGTTGATGATCTGTTGATCGCGTGCTCAGATCAGGGTGAATTACACGACATAAAAACTACAATTTCAAGATTTTTCCAGATTGTGGACAAAGGTCCAATTCACAAATTTTTGGGCATGGAAATTAAGCGTGAGGGTCTGATCGGTGCTATTTAAGTTGGTCAGAAGCAGCAGGTACTACAGCTCTTGCGAAAAAATATCATGAGCGTGTGTCGTACTGTGTCAACCCCTTTGGAACCAAATTTTCAAGTACTTTGTACTAAAGATGATTGCCGAAAAGTTTGACTATCAGTCGCTGATTGGTTCACTGATGTACATTGCGGTGAATACCAGACCCGACATATTGCACTCAGTGTGCAAGTTGTCTCAACAAAATGCAGACCCGCATTCTGAACATTTAGCAGCGGCAAAGCTTATACTCAGATATTTAAGTAAGACAATCGATTTTGGGTTGCATTATAGCAAGACTGGTGATTGGATATGCGGTTACGTTGACGCTGACTGGGGTGGCGATGCGACAGACCGTAAATCATTTACGGGATACGCATTTTTCTTCGGTGGAAGCGCTTTCAGTTGGGAAAGCAAGAAACAGCAAACAGTTGCACTTAGCAGCACTGAGGCCGAGTATGTGGCGCTATCGTCAGCTGCCAAAGAATCCATATACCTTAGAAAATTATGGCAAGAATTAAAATTGTTTGATAAAGGCGGTCCGATCATGATAAACAGTGATAACATGAGCGCGATGAACTTGGTCAAAAATCCTGTTTATCATGGTCACAGTAAACACATAGATATACAATATCATTTTATTCGAAATGTATATCGTACGCATCAAATCGATTTGAACTATTGTCCTACTAATGATATGAGAGCAGATATTTTAACTAAAAATTTACAGAAGGCAAAACATTGTAAATTCACAGAGCTCTTAGGATTAAATTAAATTTGTAAACAAAGTTTTATATTCTTTCAAAAGACTATAATATAAGTATTGAGGAGGACTGTTGAAAGTCTTACATATAGCAACACTTATATTATACAAGCATACCAACTACTGAAATTGAATTTTATGTACCTAGTTTTATAAGTTTGGTTATACATACATACATTGTTTCAAATAAACTTTCGCTGAGTTAACACATCGTGTATGAGAATTTGTTTTCTATCGTGAAAAGCCACTGACGTTAAGGTTCAATGTCGGAGATCCCAACATTTTAGTCTATTGAAGTGCAAGTTTCAAACAGCTAAAAAATCACATTGATTTTTGAGATTTTTTTTTGTGTGAAGGATTTTGCACTTTTTCTCATATAAGTATGAATTTCTTATGAAATAAAACGCGGGGGACCGTCAGAAACAAAATTTCAAAACATCAACGCAAGTTTTTGTAAATTGCGCTTGTTATATTAAAAAACCCGAAAAAGTATCTTCGAAAAAAAGATTCTCAAAAATTAACGCGATTTTTTAGCCGTTTGTAACTTGCCCTTCATGTGACTAAAATTGTATGGGCTATAAAATTGCGTACCTAAAAATTTTCCAAAAATTCAGAATAAAAAGTTGAAATTTTGAATCTTCCTAAATTGTGTATAAAGTTTGAAACTGTGATTTACACGGTTTGGTTAAAGCTTAGACGATATTTTTATATAAGAATAACAAAAAAATTTAGTTGGCAAAATATTACGAATATTTAAAAATAAACAACACGTTGTCATTTGTTTGAGTCATTGTACTTAATGGTACTTGGAATAAATTCCTGACAATACATTCAAATAGAAATTGCATTTGTTAAAGCAATACACATATGAAAACAAAAACAAAGATAGGTAAGTCAACGGCGTCTATTTGAGAACTCCTTATTAAAAACTGAAATTTAACTTAAAAGATTTGCTAATCGCACTCACAAATAGTTGCATAATTGCAAATAGACTTTATAAACCAAAAATTACACTTATTTCACAATAGATTCAGATATCATAACACTATTTATGTCCGCAATGGTATATGTAAATTTATACTGAAAATTCGTCGTTTGGTTAGTTAAAAAAAAAATTGAAGAGTAGTAAAAGTAAAGGCCACTGAAGGCCGTTATAAAACTAACTGCATATTATTCTTTACACCTTTGGAAATGCTGAGGCTAAGTTCGATAACCATATCTAACCAATTGGCTTAAATATTTACATTTACAATCTAAAAATCCAAAAGTAATTATCAACAGGAATTTATACCATAACTTTATATGACAACTAAGTAAGAGTTTTTAGGGTGGCTGAATATAAATATAAGATCAGTGGCGAGTCCGCGGGGGAGGGGTGACGGGGGGTTTGGGTGTTAAAACCCTTCCTTAAATCGAAGAATAATAGTTCAATAATATGGGTTTAAAAAAGGGTTTTTGAGAAAAAAGTGTGCGCAATAAAGTGTTAAAACACGAAATTTTCAAATACATTAAATTTTTCGCTTTATTTATAAAACATGTTGATAATTTTAAACTCATTCAATTTTCGTTTTACTTATAAATCAATGAAACGAAGATTTTTCAAATTTTTCTTGTTTTTTTGTAAAATTCTCCTAGAACTTCGTCAACTGCAAAATTTATTATTATTTATTTTTTTAATTATCTTTGTGAATATTCATAGATGCTAGATCAGAGGTTCTTAAACTTATTTTTCTCTTAGACCCCTTTCAATCCTTCATTGGTTTCGGTGGACCCCCTGATGCACATTTTTAACATATTCCCAAAGCTCATCAAAAAATGTGAAGATTAAATATAACGAATGTATGTAATACTCCTATATTGGCAATTAGAGCTAGTACCGTCCGAAAACACTACAGTACAGATANGCGGCTCAGAAGTATGTCTGATACCAAATGTACATTCTAAATTCCTACTTACATAAGGCGGCCATGCCTTTGTAAAAGTAAGGGACGTTCGGCAGGGAAATGGTAATGACTGCCAGGTGAAGAGTAAGTTGCTAATAAGGTATTATTACGTGCTCCTAATTCCCACTGGGTCGCTTTGATTTCGGAATGCTTACACATTGAGAAGTTAGCTTACTGCCAATATAGAAGTATAAGATATATGATATAACGATATAATTTTGCATCGCGGGTGAGTTCCAAAACTAAATTCGAAGTGGCAAACATAAAAACAAAATAATTTCCTGTGTTCTATTTAATAAAATAATGTGATTACACACTTGCAAGTTTTAAAAAACAGAGCTCGTAAAGCCGTGAAAGAACTATCTCGCTCTGAAGAGGTATATTTTTTAAGAGCAATAAATAAACTGCTCACATGTTCGGCTCGCTCGTGAATTTGCAAGTGAAGTATTTGTCAAATAGTTTATTTGTGTTGATGTCATCATTTTTATTTTTTTTGCACCGAGTTTTAAAGTGAGGCGAAAAATATTTATTACTTNCTGATGCACATTTTTAACATATTCCCAAAGCTCATCAAAAAATGTGAAGATTAAATATAACGAATGTATGTAATACTCCTATATTGGCAATTAGAGCTAGTACCGTCCGAAAACACTACAGTACAGATATATGAATAAACACGTACGAAAGAAAAGGAACACAAAAGTTTATAAATAAACATGTACACAACACATATACATAAACGGCACTCAAGTACACAATACATTGACAAAAACGGTAGTTNAACATAAAAACAAAATAATTTCCTGTGTTCTATTTAATAAAATAATGTGATTACACACTTGCAAGTTTTAAAAAACAGAGCTCGTAAAGCCGTGAAAGAACTATCTCGCTCTGAAGAGGTATATTTTTTAAGAGCAATAAATAAACTGCTCACATGTTCGGCTCGCTCGTGAATTTGCAAGTGAAGTATTTGTCAAATAGTTTATTTGTGTTGATGTCATCATTTTTATTTTTTTTGCACCGAGTTTTAAAGTGAGGCGAAAAATATTTATTACTTACATTTTTAAAACACAAAACTTAAAACAACAAAACGGCTAAGCTTTTTACGCTAATTTTAATATAATAGAGAAAAGAACGAGTCTAGGAAAATCGATAACAAACAACCCAGCAAGCGAGAAGCACAAAAAGTGTTCCAACGTCTCATCCTCTTCAAGGCAGGATGGGCAAATGGACTTGTCATTTGAAGTGACCAGTCAGCAGTCCCGTCTTCTCAGTGAGAGGAAAAAACTAGATAGACCTTCTGAGATTGAAGGCAACAAGAGTTTTGCCGACCTGCATCCACTCGATGGCTCCCAGTCATTGCTGAGCGAAGTATCCACCCAGTTTCTGATGGTGGCTTCGATGGCTGAAGTGGGGAGTGCTTATAGCACTGCCAGGCACTCCCGATTTGCCTGGCACCCAGAGTAAAGCAAGCTCGTTATCTTTACCAACATAATTTAGTCGAGACCTAGCTTTGCCCAACTAGTTTGGAAGTACTTAGATAGATGGCTGGTCAATGCCTTAAATGCAGCTTGACTGTACCTGTAGACAGTTTTGGAGTTTGTCTTCACTATTTTTTTCCCACATTTTCACCTCCACAAGGAAGTTTTGTTTCGAATAGTGGATTAAAAGTTACAAAGAAACTGGACTATTAAGAGTATAGTACCAGGTTGACTGAGCTTTACTCGGAGCGCAAATATATACGTACATATATGCTACCGGTCAAACCCGATATTAGGACTAACTAGTTTTTCCTAGGCTAAACTAGTTCTAACTAGATCCGATACATCCATCCAACGCGGAGTCAAGTTCGTCGCAAGAATATTGTGGACTGCATAGTTGGAATTGGACTGATAAGGGTTATATTTTTGAAGCGCGGACAAAGGCCTCTTACGCGGAAAGGAGTTCTGCTCAAAAATACTATAGGGCCTGATCTAGTTTAGCCTTGGCAAAACTAAGGCACTCCGCACATTAAGCGCCTAGTCATAGTAGTATAATCGTCCCGGCATACTAAAGTATGCAGCATTTATGTCGAACACATGCATTTCAATGAAGCTCATAATCATGTTTTCGCCTAATCATAAAAGCTTCGTGAATCGAAACGCCTAACATTGTCAGGCGCTAGGCGTTTTGAAATAGTATTTTGTGTTCATTCTACATATATACATACATATGTATGTACATACACATGTTATCGTATTCAAGTTTTGAAAATACATTTGTCGTTGAAAAACTAATAAATAATCATGATGCAATAATGAAAGGTGTTGTACGTTGTGACAGCTCGAAATCGAACTACCTTAGGTCAATATTGTATTTTGGAAGTACAAGAAAAGCGGGAATAAAAAAAAGTCTTTTAGTTGAAAAAGTACTAAATTGTATGCCTTCTCAACAGCGTTCCGATTATCAGAATAGGTATATATATGGCTTGGTAGTCTCATAAAATTGTAGATAATTAAAATAATAAAATTAGGCGTGTTTTTATTCACAGGAATATGATAATATGCTTAAAATTTTCGAGCTGATGAATACCCAGCTAGAACAGTATGGCTTATATAATTCCCTTTATGAGCCGCATCACTAAGAAAATTATCCCTTATGAATTTGAAATGTGTCCCTTATATTGTACAGGCCAAAAAGAGGAATTCATTTACGTGTGATCTTTTGTTCCACTCTTTCATATGGGCTTCTTGTGCGCATATATCAGGTTTCATAGCTGTTGACCATACCAATAATGCCTCATGCTCAGTTTTACTAGATCAATTCGTGTTCTCAAAAAAAAAAAATGTCACGATTCAAAAATCTGAGTATAGCCGCCAAATTCTTTTCTCAAAATTTTGAAAATTCTTTGTTTTTTGCCCTATATTTGCTTTTTATGGTATTTTCAACAAAATATAGGCCAAAAACGATAAATGTTCAAAATTTGGAGAAAAAAAGTTTTCAGATTTTTGGATCGTGAAAATGTTTTTTCTCGGAGAACTCTTAGTATGAGGCATTATTGGTATGGCCAACAGCTATCAAGCCTGATATAGTCGCACTAAGGTTTTTTTGTGTTCCACAGTGTTATACAAGGGATACTTTGAGGACTCATATAAGGAATTATACATGTGGGATTGACCGAAAACATACGTCAGACAAGAAGCGGACAGACCTACTAATAAAATACGACTCTGAACAATACAATACTCTAATACAAGTTCGACACACGGCAACACGGACTGGACGAAGCGTACTTGGTAAAGGACAGCTAGGCAGAAAGGAAATCATTCCAACAGAAGACACGAACGCGAACGGTCGGCACTTTAATCGCTGTAATATCTGTAGAGTAATTTGTTAAATAAACGTATAAAAACTAAATATTTAACTTCCTTAATTCTTTCTTTTCTTATTAGTCTTATTATAATCTTACTCTATTCGCCTCCCGATGCTGGGGTAAAAAGATCCGTTTTGCCTTGGCTACTGAGGTACCACCAAGCACACTTATTGGAAGCGTGCGTTCCTTTCCTACAGGAATCCAACGCTGGACCAGTCCTTGGTTCACGTCTTTCGTATTATTTTATTGCCGTCTATTCCACTTCGCCCTAGCACGCTGTAGTAGCTGGATATTACACTTCGTTTAGCACGCTGTAGTGAATGGATATTACTCTCCTTTTAGTACGCTGTGGTGGCTGGGTATTACACTTCGTTTAGCACGCTGTAGTGGCTGGATATTACACTTCGTTTAGCACGCTGTGGTGGTTGGATATTACACTTCCTTTAGCACGCTTTTTTCACTTAGTTAAAGCGCACTTGTGTTTTTATTATTTCAACCGTGTAATGTTTTAAAACAACCCGTAGTACCCGCGTTAGGATAATGCACTTTAATACTTGTCGATCGCGAAACTTGAACTGGTCCCTGCTCGGGCGCCAGTTAAGTTTTTATTTTTAAACTTTAATTTTTAAAAAAGGATTGGCGGACTCGTGTCCGCA